>NC_090024.1:4411728-4421728 GCF_037176765.1 Anolis sagrei | reverse complement strand
AACATGGCTGCCGCGCGCTGAACCAGCTGAAGCTTCCGGGCCGTCTTCAAGGGCAGCCCCACGTAGAGAGCGTTGCAGTAATCCAGGCGGGATGTGACAAGAGCGTGTACCACCGTGGCCAAGTCAGACTTCCCGAGATACGGGCGCAGCTGGCGCACGAGCCTGAGCTGTGCAAATGCTCCCCTGGTCACCGCTGAAACCTGGGGGTCCAGGCTCAACGATGAGTCCAGGGTCACACCCAAGCTGCGAACCTGCGCCTTCAAGGGGAGTGCGACCCCGTCCAGCACAGGCTGTAACCCTATACCCCGTTCGGCCTTGCGACTGACCAGGAGTACCTCTGTCTTGTCTGGATTTAGTTTCAGTTTGTTCGCCCTCATCCAGACCGTTACAGCGGCCAGGCACCGGTTCAGGACCTCGACAGCCTCCTTAGTAGCAGGTGGGAAGGAGTGACAGAGTTGGACATCATCTGCGTACAGGTGACACCGCACCCCGAAACTCCGGATGATCTCACCCAGCGGCTTCATGTAGATATTAAACAGCATGGGGAACAGTATGGAACCCTGTGGCACCCCACAAGTCAAAGGTTGTGGTGCGGAACAGGAGTCCCCCAATAACACCTTCTGGGTGCGGCCCTCCAGAAATGACTGGAGCCACTGCAAAGCAATGCCCCCAAGACCCATTTCCGCAAGGCGCCCCAGAAGGATACTGTGGTCGACGGTATCGAAGGCCGCTGAGAGGTCCAGGAGCACCAACAAGGACACACTCCCCCTGTCTAGCTCCCGGCGCAGATCATCCACTAAGGCGACCAAGACCGTCTTGGTACCATGTCCCGGTCTGAAACCAGACTGTGCCGGATCCAGATAATCCGTGTCTCTCAAGAATACCTGGAGTTGTGAGGCCACCACGCTTTCCATGACTTTGCCCAGGAAGGGGAGATTGGAAACAGGCCGAAAGTTGTCCAATTTAGTGGGGTCCAGTGATGGCTTCTTCAACAGCGGCTTTATAATAGCCTGTTTTAGGCTCGCTGGAATCTTGCCTTCCCGAAGGGAGGCATTCACCACCACTGTTACCCACTCAGCCAATCCCCCTCTGGCCTCCCTCAGAAGCCAGGATGGGCAGGGGTCTAGGATGGACGTGGTGGGCCTCATTCCTCCAAGTATCTTGTCCACATCCTCGGGTTTCACAAACTGAAAAGAATCCATCAAAATAGGACAAGCAGGTGCTCTCGTTACATTCTCGGAGTCTGCATCTAACGCGGCGTCCAGCCCAGAACGGATCAAGGCGACTTTGTCTGCAAAGAACCGAGCAAATGCTTCACAGCACGCGCCCGAATTGTCAGGGCTCCCACCTGCAGTGGTGGGAGTTAAAAGACCTCTGACAATCCGAAACAACTCCGCCGGACGGTTCTTTGCAGACGCAATAGTGGCCTTCTTGGCAGAATGGGGTTGGACTGGATGGCCCAGGAGGTCTCTTCCAACTCTTTGATTCTATGATTCTATGATGTTTAGTTGGGATCTCTTTTTCCCGGTCAAAGTACAAAGATTTTAAAGCTTTGGGAAGAGGTCTTGACCCTGGACAAGGTGGACAATAGGATAAAAGGGCTGCTTGTTTTGGCATCATCATTGCTTATCTCCTCCTTTGAAGGCAAGAAAGGAGGCCTTAGATGGAGTATGTGTTGCAAGGACGGAGTCATAACATTGAGGCTGAATGAGGGACTTAATGATTTCAGAATGGGCTCAACCAAATATTGGTTTTATCTGAAAAATTCAGATTATTGAGAGGAGGAACCAAAGAGAATAATCATCTGTTGCATGGATCTACGTGATGGCATAAGGGACAACTTCTGCACCATGTTGACAAGAAGAAAATACTCTTTTAAGCCTACATTTCTTTTCCATTTAACATCCTCTTTGCACTCTTTCAAAGACTTAAGTAAGGATGGAATTCACGGTTGCAGAGAGAGACAGAAATCCATTTCAAAGAGGGTCCATCTTTGTGGAAACAATAACAAAAATAATGGATGATATTATTATTATTATTATTATTATTATTATTATTATTGTTGTTGTTGTTGATGATACATCTTTACTTTCAATATTGCAATTACTTTTATTTTTTAATTTATTTATTTGTCGTGTCAGGGCAGTCCATTATATTACATTTCTAACAGAACAAAGTAAACAAACAGACAAAATACACAACTTGTGAGTTTGGTAGTTGATTAGATGTCCTTTGACCAGTATCTGGCCCCTTGGAGTGCCTCTGGTGTTGCCGCAAGAAGTCCTCCATTGTGCATGTGGCAGGGCTCAGGTTGCATTGCAGCAGGTGGTCAGTGGTTTGCTCTTCTCCTCACTCGCATGTCGCGGACTCCACTTTGTGGCCCTATTTTTGCATCTCGTGGTGCCATAGCGCAGTCTGTTCAGAGCCTTCCAAGTCGCCCAGTCCTCTGTGTGCCCAGGGGGGAGTCTCTCATTTGGTATCAGCCATTGGTTGAGGTTCTGGGTTTGAGCCTGCCACTTTTGGACTCTCACTTGCTGTGGTGTTCCAGCGAGTGTCTCTGTAGATCTTAGAAAACTATTTCTTGATTTAAGTCATTGACGTGCTGGCTGATACCCAAACAAGGGATGAGCTGGAGATGTCTCTGCCTTGGTCCTTTCACTATTGGCTGCTACTTCCCGGCGGATGTCAGGTGCAATACCGGCTAAGCAGTGTAGTTTCTCCAGTGGTGTAGGGCGCAGACACCCAGTGATAATGCAGCATGTCTCATTAAGAGCCACATCCACTGTTTGAGCGTGGTGAGATGTGTTCCACACTGGGCATGCATACTCAGCAGCAGAGTAGCATAGCGCAAGGACAGATGTCTTCACTGTGTCTGGTTGTGATCCCCAGGTTGTGCCAGTCAGCTTTCGTATGATATTGTTTCTAGCACCCACCTTTTGCTTGATGTTCAGGCAGTGCTTCTTGTTGGTCAGAGCACAGTCCAGAGTGACTCCCAGGTATTTGGGTGTGCTGCAATGCTCCAGTGGGATTCCTTCCCAGGTAATCCTCAGAGCTCGGGATACTTCTCTGTTCTTGAGATGAAAGGCACATGTCTGTGTTTTAGATGGGTTGGGGATCAGCTGGTTTTCCCTGTAATAGGCAGTAAGAGCACCTAGAGCTTCGGAGAGCTTCTGTTCTACCATCTCAAAGCTCCCTGCTTGAGCGGTAATGGCACGATCATCAGCATAGATGAAGCTCTCTGTCCCTTCTGGCAGTGGCTGGTCATTTGTGTAGATGTTGAACATGGATGGAGCAAGCACGCTCCCCTGAGGCAGGCCGTTCTTCTGTTTCTGCCATCTGCTTCTCTGGCCCTGGAACTCAACAAAAAAGCTCCTGTTCTGTAGCTGATTTCCTTGAGTGGTGATGGCACGATCATCAGCATAGATGAAACTCTCTGTCCCTTCTGGCAGTGGCTGGTCATTTGTGTAAATGTTGAACATGGATGGAGCAAGCACGCTCCCCTGAGGCAGGCCGTTCTTCTGTTTCCGCCATCTGCTTCTCTGGCCCTGGAACTCAACAAAAAGGCTCCTGTTCTGTAGCTGATTTCCTTGAGTGGTGATGGCACGATCATCAGCATAGATGAAGCTCTCTGTCCCTTCTGGCAGTGGCTGGTCATTTGTGTAGATGTTGAACATGGATGGAGCAAGCACGCTCCCCTGAGGCAGGCCGTTCTTCTGTTTCTGGCCCTGGAACTCAACAAAAAAGCTCCTGTTTTGTAGCAGGTTTCCTATGAGGCCGGTGAGGTGGTCGTCCTTTGTGATGTTCAAGCAGGAAGATTCATCTCAGAATGAATCTTTGGGAGACTTTAGCAGAAAACTTTCCATTTCACCCAGAAATTGAAAGACTTTTCCATTGAAACCAGAATAAGTCAGGAAAAAAATCAGCTTTGCCTTTGAAAGGGGGATCATTCCTATTTTAAGCCACTCACAGACTTGGAGAACATTCATTTCCAAGCAGAGTTATCTCTTGTTCCAACAATCCTTCCCATTTATTGCCAACAGATAGACCATATTTCAGGCATCTGTGCCATTGATGCTCATTGTTTCGGAATGTCTCCTCTTTCTTCCAGCAATTCCCACTTGCTTTCATTTACTATCAGTCTTTTGTTTATCTTTTGCTGGAAAAGAACTATTTGGGGCGGATCGTCCATTCATCCAAAGGCACATCCTGTTCTTTTTTGGCAAATCTTTTTTTCTAACTTATCTTTGTGTTTTCCCCCCCAAATGTCCCTTTGCATTGCCCGCATTGAATAGAAATACACACGAGTTATTTACTCATTCCTTACCATTTTCACCCCGCCCTTGTTTCAACATCTAGGTTTGGATATAGTTACACGCAAGCATCAGATAAGGAAGCTGGTCTTTCATGTTTGGTGGCAATTAAAGAATTATGCAACGGCAAGCAACACATGGAAAAGTTGCCAAAGGCTTGCATGGCCGGAATCACTGGGTTGCTGTGCATTTTGGGGGCTGTATGGCTATGTTCCAGAAGCATTCTCTCCTGACATTTCGCCCACATCTATGGTAGGAAACCTGAAAGGTTGTGAGGTCTGTTGGTATGAGGTATGTATGTGTGTGTATATATGTTTGGCAAGCAACACATGGGAAAAGTTGCCAAAGGCTTGCATGGCCGGAATCACTGGGTTGCTGTGCATTTTTGGGGGCTGTATGGCTATGTTCCAGAAGCATTCTCTCCTGACATTTTGCCCACATCTATGGTAGGCAACCTGAAAGGTTGTGAGGTCTGTTGGTATGAGGTATGTATGTGTGTGTATATATGTTTGGCAAGCAACACATAGGAAAAGTTGCCATCTATGGAAACACCTCCCAACAGCATTTTGGGGGCTGTACGGCTATGTTCCAGAAGCATTCTCTCCTGACATTTCACCCACATCTGTGGTAGGCAACCTGAAAGGTTGTGAGGTCTGTTGGAAACTAAGTAAGTGAGGTATGTATGTGTGTGCGTATCTATCTCTCTCTCTCTCTCTATCTATCTATCTATCTATCTATGGAAACACCTCCCAACAAAGGATTCCACCAGGCAGCAATGAGCCAGGCCTTGAAACTGCAAGGCCATTAAATGCTATTCAAGATAGAATAATAGAATCATAGAATCCTAGAGCTGGAAGAGACCTCATGGGCCATCCAGTCCAACCCCATTTTGCCAAGAAGCAGGAATATTGCTGTGAGAGCCGTTCAGCAGTGGAACTCTCTGCCCCGGAGTGTGGTGGAGGCTCCTTCTTTGGAAGCTTTTGAACAGAGGCTGGATGGCCATCTGTCAGGGGTGCTTTGAATGCAATATTCCTGCTTCTTGGCAGAATGGGGTTGGACTGGATGATGGCCCAGGAGGTCTCTTCCAACTCTATGATTCTATGAAAATAATGTTGTTGTTGTTGTTGTTCTTAAACCTAGCCAGCCTAGCCATTGCAGGGGACCCTAGTACCCACTCGTTCTTCTTCATTCTTCTTTCTTTCCTTCGTTCCTCTTTGTAGGTGGACGACCTCTTCCTGGAGGACTTCAATGCCCGGGCTGACCAGCTCTTCCTGGAGTTCGACTACCAGCCCATGGCCGCCGCCAGCCTGGCCAGAGTCCACCGCGCACGCCTCCACGACGGGACTCCCGTCGCTGTCAAGGTGGGCTTATAATATTATAATAATAATAACAATAATAATAATAATAATCCTTTATGTATACCCCGCTACCATCTCCTGAAGGACTCGGTGTGGCTTACAAGAGGCTGAGCCCAAATACATCAATAAAAACAGCAATACAGACAATAAATAAACTCATAAACAAAGCAATAAACAGTAACAATAACACCACGACGCATTAAAAACCTATGGCAGGGCCAAATGTAATAATTATTTTTTTTTAAATGCTGGGCATGACAAGGTGACATATAACTAGGAGAGGTGTTTGGAGAGAGATGGAGCGAGCAGACAATCCTAGATCATTAGTAAAGTCCGATTAGAGACATGTTGCTTAGGGTTTCCTTATTCTGGGAAGGCACACTGGAACAACCACGTTTTCAGGCTCATCTTAAAGACTGCCAGAGTTGGGGCATGCCTGATGTCCTTGGGGAGCAAGTTCCAGAGTCGAGGGGCCACCACCGAGAAGGCCCTGTCCCTCGTCCCTACTAATCGCGCTTGCGATGGAGGTGGGATCGTGAGTAGGGCCTCTCCAGATGAACGAAGAGATCGTGTGCGTTCGTACACAGAGATGCGGTCATGCAGGTAGGCCATCTAACCCAACCCCTTTCTGCCAGACACAGAGACACACCGAATCCCTCCCGGCAGATGGCCATCACTCTTCTGCTTAGAAGCCTCCAGAGAAGGAAGCTCCTTCACAATAGGCAATCTATAATGTATCACAGAATCCTCTAAAGGTCATCCAGTCCAGCCCCCTGTATGTATATGTATATTTGTATGCATATACGTATCCATATCCATATATATTTATCTATATACATATACATATACATTGCATCTATGTATCATAGAATCCTCTAAAAGTCATCCAGTCCACCCCCCTATGTGTATATGTATATCTATATGCATATACATATCCATATATATTTATCTATATCTATCTATCTATCTATCTATCTATCTATCTATCTATCTATCTATCTATATCTGCTTTGAGTCCCCTTAGGGATGAGAAAAGCGGTATATAAATACTGTAAATAAATAAAATACACATCCATATCTATATCCATACATATATCTGTGTATGGATATAGATATAGATGAGACTGGATCTTGATTTTAACTATGAGACGAGATGTTGTGATGTTTATTGATTGTTATCATGTTATTCTTTTGAATTGTTCTTCACTGTTTTTTATCATGTTTAAGTCTTGTATTTGCTATTGTGAACCACTCTGAGTCGCCCTGAGGGCTGAGAAGAGCGGGATACAAATATAGTAAATAAATAAATAGATATCTATATACATACACATAGCATCCTGGAAGCTAAGTAGGGTTTGCCATGGTTAGTCTTTGGATGGGAGACTGCTAGTGAACCTATTCCATATTTTATTTATTTAAAACAGTGATACCCCGTCCTTCTTGACTCAGAATGGCTTCCAAACAGGCAACAATTCGATGCCAAACATAATATAAAACACATAATAAATACATCCACAAAATTAAAATAATTCTAAATATATATTAAGAACCCTCAGAATTAAAATCGTCATCCAAAGGTCCTGGCCCCCAGGTTGAGAAACGCTGCTTTAAGTAAACTGGACTGTGCTGGATTCGCACTCAGGGCTCTGAACTTTGAGGTAAAAATCACTGGGAATCTCCTAAATATAGCTGCTACCAATCTTATAACTCTGTTTCCTTAAACTACTATGGAACTTTTTCACATAGAGGCACTCTTGAGACAGTTGTTGTTTAACAAAGAACAATATTGTTTATTGTGTGAACTTTCAGAGAGCACTGTGGACTCAAACAATGATGAATCAGGACTAAATTTGGCGCGGATATTTAATATGTCCAATTGTGAACACTTTTGGAGTCCAGGGTAAACAGACCTTGACATTTGGGAGTTGTAGTTGCTGAGATTCATAGTTCACCCACTATCAAAGAGCATTCTGAACTCCACCAACGATAGATTGGGCCAAACTTTCCATACAGAACCCTCATGACCAACAAATATTGTGTTTTCTGATGGTCTTTGGCGACCCCTCTAACACCCCCCTGGTGAGCCCCCCAGGGGTCCCGACCCCCAGGTTGAGAAACGCTGTCCTAGATGGTTTGTAGGGGGAGATACATTTGGACAGATTAACTTGAGCCTCATGCACCATCGAATCTCATGTGCACCTCCATTTCCTAAACCCTGAAACTAAACACCTGAGGCCCCATTCCCTTCCCTCTCCCCTTTGCACACCTTTTGCAGGTGCAGTACATCGACCTCCGGGACCGCTTTGACGGCGACATCCGCACCTTGGAGCTCCTGCTGCAGATCGTGGAGCTGATGCACCCCAGTTTTGGGTTCAGCTGGGTCCTGAGGGTAATAATAATATGAATACGAATAATAATGGGAAGTGTTCAACTTGTGATTTTGTGATATGAAATCCAGCATATATATGAGAGTTGAATGAAAAGTAATGCCTCCACTTTCGTAACTCCTCAACAGATGGCAGTACAGGTATATGGCAGGTACCAGCTTGTTCAGTAGACTCTCCTCTACAGTTCCATTTTGGGAGGAAGCCTTAGCATTGAACAGTTGTGTTGTTAAAGTGTGAAGTATGGAACCCTGCTCAGACAGTCGGTCAATTCGACTTAAGCAACGTGCAGTCATTGAATTCTTGAGAGCAGAAAGTCACCCCAAAGGAGATTCATCAGAGAATGCAATCTGCTGATGGTGATTGTGTTGATGTGAGTACTGTGTGTCGTTGGGCGAGTAAGTTTAAAGATGTTGAGGTGGGAACATCTGACTTGCGTGGCAAACAAAGAGTTGGACGTCCTGTGACAGCAACCACCGAGTGTCACAAGCAAAGGGTTGACAGGTTGATTCAGGACGATCGTCGTATCACTCAGAGAGAAATTTCAAGAATGTGTGGGTCACGTTATTGCTTTGCTTGGCTATCAGAAGATCTGTGCACAACGGGTACCTAGGATACTGACGCTTGAATTGAAAGTACACAGACTCGAAACTTCAGAGACTGGATCTCACCACCGTACGACATCCTCCATACATTCCAGATTTAGCACCATCTGTTCCTGATCATGAAAGAAGATCTGCGGAGACATCATTCTGCTTCTGATGAAGATGTTGAGAGAACGGTTGCAGAAATAGAGTGTCGACTTCTTCCATGATGGTTTCAGAAAACTTGTTCATCGTTGGCAGAAATGTATCCAATTGTCTGGTGATTGTGTGGAAGAGTGAATAGTGGTAGTTAAAAGAGTACATTCTAAGGAATATTTCTGCGTTTGATTTATTAAAATATTCCTATCCAAACCCAAGTTACGAAGGTGGAGGCATTACTTTTCATTCAACCCTCGTATATTAATATTATTATTTTCTAGTCCAATATGTCCATTATGTGTTGCAGTGTGTCCATCTGGCTGACTATCTTAACTGTCACTTAGTTTGGGACTAATCAAGAGAGAAAGGTAAATATATGATGATGGTGGTGATGATGATGATGATGATGATGATGATGATGTTGATCATTATGATTTGGCAGGACCTGAAGGGGACGCTGGCTCAGGAGCTGGACTTTGAGAACGAGGGCCGCAACTCGGAGCGCTGTGCCCGCGAACTGGCGCACTTCCCCTTCGTGGTGGTCCCCCGCGTCCATTGGGACAAGAGCAGCAAGGCAGGTCTCCCCACAAGGCGCTCCCTTGCTCATTCCCTTTGTATCCATGAATGAATTTGAGCGTTGCGTTGTCCACCCAGGAAACTCCTTGGGGCAAATCGTAGAATCCTAGAATTGGAAGGGACCCCCAAAGGCCATCCAGTCCAACCCCACCTCCCTAAGATAGATGGATAGATAGATATGTAAATAGATAGATCGATAGACATGTAGTTAGAAAGATATGTAGATAGATTGATGGATGGATAGATAGATATGTAGATAAATAGGTAGGCAGATAGATCTGTAGATAGATAATGTAGAAAAATAGGTAGATAATGTTGATAGACAGGTAATGTAGATAGGTAGATGGATTAATATGTAGATAGACGGGTAGGTATGTAGCTAGATATGTAGATAAGTAGGAAAGTAGGTAGGTGTAGATGCGTGGATGTGTAGATAGATTTTTTTGTTGTGTCAGGAGCTACTTGAGAAACTGCAAGTCGCTTCTGCTGTGAGAGAATTGGCCGTCTGCAAGGACGTTGCCCAGGGGACGCCCAGATTATTTGATGTTGTTATCATCCTTGTGGGATAGATGGATAGATAGATAGATAGATAGATAGATAGATAGATAGATAGATAGATAGATAGATAG
>NC_090024.1:4384228-4409228 GCF_037176765.1 Anolis sagrei | reverse complement strand
ACTTCCTGCAACACAGCTGGGAGGAGGAGGAGGAGGAGGAGGGCTCAGCAGCCGGAGCCGATCGGATGGCGCGCGCGCTCCTGCGCCCTCCTCCTCCTCGCGCCGCCCCTTCGCCCCGCCCGCCCCATTTACTGCTGGGGTGCTTGGGAGCGCCGGATTGGCTCCCAGGCACCAGCACTGCAGCACAGCAGCCTCCATCCCATTAACGAGCGGAGCTTCAGCTCGTAAAAAAAATGGGGCTGCTGCTTCGATATTTTCAAACCCTTCCGGGTTTGAAAATATGTTTTGATATCGCTTCGGATATGCAAAAAATAACGATTTAAATACGAAATAACGAATTAACGAAACGAAACCGACAGGCCTAATAGATATGTAGATATTTAGATAGATAGATATTTAGATGTGTAGATATGTATTTAGATAGATAGACAGAAAGATGGGTAGATAGATAGATATTATTATTATTATTATTATTATTATTATTATTATTATAGATATTTAGATATGTAGACAGATAGATATGTAGATAATTAGATAGATAGATATTTAGATGTGTAGATGGAGATAGATAAATAGGGAGATAGAATTCGTAGATAGATAGATATGTAGGTTAAAAGATAGATCAGTAGATAGGTAGGCAGACATATAGATGGATAGGGAGACAAATATGTAGGTAGATAGGCAGGTAGATAGATGTATGAAAGAATCCTGGAGTTGGGAGAGACCCCCAAGGGGCCATCCAGTTCAACCCCCTTCTGCCAAAAAGGAAGACACCATCTAATCCCTCCCAAACAGGCCGTCCAGCCTCTGCTTTAAATACACCAGTTGGTGTTTGAATGGATGCCCACCAACACATCCCAGGTGCTTTTGCCTATATTTGGAATTCAGGAACTGGTAAAGCCATCTCTGGGGATTCGTTGCCCAAGAAAATCCTCTGAAATCCACAGAGTTGCCATAAATCAATAAGTGACCTGAAGTTACAGGCACGTATTAATGTGCAGAAGATGGGAAAACAAATGAGATGAACTCAATCTCTTAACACTAGGAAGACAAAGGTGACTTGGATTTTTCTTTCTTTTATTTCTTTCTCTCTTTCTCTTCATTAGCGGGTCCTGACAGCCGACTTCTATGAAGGCTGCAAGATCAACGATGTGGAAGGGATCCAGATCCAAGGCCTGCAGCCCAAGGACGTGAGTGAAGGAAGTGTGTTTGTGTGTCCATCTACACTGCTATATAACTCAGATTGAAACTGCAGTATATGGTCACGTTTATATTATTGATCCAATTAGTAAATGACATTTATAACCCAGGAACAAAAATCAGAGTTTTAGATAGTGTGATCAATCTTTCTGGAGACATCTTGTCTCTCTCCATGCTCACAGGAGAAGAGCAAAAAAGAGGTCAAAAAGGCTTGCCATGCGGTCTGGAAACTTTGAATAAAAAGAGGCGTGTCCCTGAGAAGTATCAGACTAACAAAGAGGAGAGAAAAAGAGAATCAGACACAGAATTTCCTTGATGAGGACTCTAAACTTTAGCAGGATGTGGTTGAGTTCCAGCATTGCGTTCATCCTTTCTTTCTTTTAGGCAGCAGACAAGTTGATTCGAACCTTTGCGGAGCAGATCTTCCTCACAGGCTTCATCCATGCCGACCCCCACCCTGGAAACGGTAAGGAAGGAAGGAAGAAAGGAGAAGGAAGAAGGGAAAGACAGAAGGAAGGAGGAAGGGAAGGAAGGAAGGAGAGAGGGAAGGAATGAAAGAGAGAAGGAAGGAGGAGGGAAAGAAGGGATGAGTGAAGGAGAAGGGAAGGACGGAGTGGGAGGAAGTTGAGTAGGAAGGAAGGAAGGAATGAAGGAAAGGAAGGAGAAAGAAGACAAGAAGGGAGGAGAGAAGGAAGGAAGGAATGAAGGAAAGGAGGGAGGAGGGAAGAAGAGAAGGGAGGAAGGAATGGAGGAGAGAAGGAAAAGGGGAGGGGAGAGGGAAGAAGGAAGGGATTGAAGAAAAAGGAGAGAAGGAAGAAGGCAGGAGGAAAGAAGGGAGGGAAAGAAGGAGAAAAGGAAGAAAGGAGGGAAGGAGAGAGGGAGGGAGGGACGAAGGAAGGAAGGAGGGAAAGAAGGGAGGGAAGGAAAGGAGAAAAGGAAGGGAAGGAGAGAAGGAAGGAAAAAAGAAGGGAGGGAAGAAGGAAAGAAAGAGGGAAGAAAGAGAGAAGGAAGGAGGAAACAGGAAGGAAGGAAGGAGGGGAGAAGGAAGAAGGTAGGGAAGAAAAGAAAGGAGAGGAGGAAGAAGGGAAGGAAGGAGAGAGAGGGAGGGACGGGGGGAGGGAAAGAAGGGAGTTGAGAAGGAAGAAGGGAAGGAGAAAAGGAAGGGAAGGAGAAAAGGAAGGAGAGAAGGAAGAAGGAAAGGAAGAGGGAAGAAAGAGAAGGAAGTAGGAAACAGGAAGGAAGGAAGGAGGGGAGAAGGAAGAAGGTAGGGAAGAAAAGAGAGGAGGAAGAAGGGAAGGAAGAAGAAAGAAGGGAAGGAAGGAAGGAGAGAGAGGGAGGGACAAAGGAAGGAAGGGAGGGAGGAGGAGGGAAAGAAGGGAGTTGAGAAGGAAGAAGGGAGGGAAGGGAAGGAGAGAGGGAAGGAAAGAAGGAAGAAAAAAAGTAGGGAAGGAAGGAAAGAAAGGGAGAGAAGGAAGGAGGAAACAGGAAGGAAGGGAGGGGAGAAGGAAGAAGGTAGGGAAGAAAAGAAAGGAGAGAGGGAAGGAGAGGAGGAGGAAGGAAAGGAAGGAATGGAGAAGAAAGGAGGGAAGGGAGAAAGAAGGGAAGGAAGGAAGGAAGGAAGGAAGGAAGGAAGGAAGGAAGGAAGGAAGGAAGGAAGGAAGGAAGGAAGGAAGATGGGTAGGCAGGAAGGCAGGCAGGCCATCTGTTGGGAGAGTTTGAAGGAAGAAAATTGAATTAAAATTGCTATATTTTTTGAACTCGAGGAATCTCGAGCACCTCCAGTGAGATTTTGTTGTCAACTTCATGCTGGAAGTTGAGTACGGAGTTGCAATGGAGGAGATTCTTCGAGAGAAGTTGTATTTAATCAAATCCATAATTAATAGCATTTGGGAAGTTCAACCTGCAAATGGGGAGTGTCAAATGTCACAAGAATTTGCACCTAAGCCAAAGTGGATGGAGTGCAGATATGGCCCTCACTTCCATTTATGCATTCATCTCAGGGTGTCTTGGCTGAGGTGCAATTCAGCAGAACAGGAAGACGATACATGAGCTTGATAGCTGACCAGCATTTGGCTGAAAGAGGAGAAAAGCCAGTTGTGCTTTGAATTGATGTTATTATTATGTATTATTAGTATTTTGTCCTTTCTTTTCCAGTCCTGGTGCAAAAGGGTCCGGACGGGAAGGCGCAGCTCATCCTCCTCGATCACGGCCTCTACGAATTCCTGCACGAGAGGTAAGAGCAAAGAGGGCCCAATACATCTGCAGAAGTGGGGGGTCATATAAGGTCAGCGGCTCCTGACCTTTGGCCCTTCTAGGTGTTTGTTTGGGACTTCCCAGAATTCCTGACCTCAAGCAGTGACTAAATGTCCTCTGGGGGTCCCTTTCAACTAGATGACCTCCCTTCTTCCTTCTCACATTTGCATTCTTTTGACCTGTGAGGTTGGCAGGAGCTAGGGCTAACAGCGGGAGCTCACCCCATCCCGCGGATTCGAACTGCCGACCTTCAGGTCAGGGTTTAACTCATTGTGCCACCGTGGCCACAAAACTTTGTAATTTTCCTTAATGGAAATATGCCATTTTTAACCTTTCAATGTGCAGTCTGCAAAAACAAAGTTAAGTAAACTTTTCCCACGTTTTTATGATAGAACCAATTAGGAAATGACATAGATAATCCTGGAACAAAAATAGTATTACTTATTATTCTTATTATTATTATTATTATTATGCCTCTCCTTTCTGGGGTTGCTTTAACCTCTGGTTTGCTAATCAAGCTGAATTACTGTGTTCCGAAACAATGCATGTCTAAACAATACATCATGATATGTTGGGAAGCTCTGCGCTGGCCCTTTAAGAAGGACCCATAATGATGCATTTATAAGGGCATTTATATTTTTGGGAACAAAAATATAATAATAATAATTATTATTATTATTATTATTATTATTATTATTATTATTATTATGTTATGTATTGCCTGCCTCCCCTTTCTGGGGTTGCTTTAACCTTTGGTTTACTAATCAAGCTGAATTACTGTGTCACGAAATGATGCATGTTGGGAAGCTCTGCGCTGGCCCTTTAAGAAGGACCCATAATGATGCATTTATAAGGGCATTTATAACTCAGGAAAAATATTGTATTATTATTATTATTATTATTTATTGCCTGCCTCTCCTTTCTGGGGTTGCTTTAACCTATGGTTTGCTAATCACGCTGAATTACTGTGTTGCAAAACGATGCATGTCTAAACAATACATCACGATATGTTTAGGAAGCTCTGCGCTGGCCCTTTAAGAAAGACCCATAATGATGCATTTATAAGGGCATTTATAACTCAGGAAAAATATTGTATTATTATTATTATTATGTATTGCCTGCCTCTCCTTTCTGGGGTTGCTTTAACCTATGGTTTGCTAATCAAGCTGAATTACTGTGTTGCAAAACGATGCATGTCTAAACAATGCATCATGATAAGTTTAGGAAGCTCTGCCCTGGCCCTTTAAGAAGGACCCATAATGATGCATTTATTTCTGGGGTTGCTTTAACCTATGGTGTGCTAATCAAGCTGAATTACTGTGTCGTGAAATGATGCATGCCTGAACAATACATCATATGTTTAGGAAACTCTGCGCTGGCCCTTTAAGAAGGACCCATAAGGATGCATTCATAAGGGCATTTATAACTCAGGAACTATTATTATTATTATTATTATTATGTTTTGCCTGCCTCTCCTTTCTGGGGTTGCTTTCACCTATGGTTTGCTAATCAAGCTGAATTACTGTGTTGCAAAACGATGCATGTCTAAACAATGCATCATGATACGTTGGGAAGCTCTGCGCTGGCCCTTTAAGAAGGACCCATAAGGATGCATTTATAAGGGCATTTATAACTCAAGAAAAATATTGTATTATTATTATTATTATTATTATTATTATTATTATTATGTATTGCCTGCCTCTCCTTTCTGGGGTTGCTTTCACCTATGGTGTGCTAATCAAGCTGAATTACTGTGTCGTGAAATGATGCATGTCTAAACAATACATCATGATATGTTTAGGAAACTCTGCACTGGCCCTTTAAGAAGGACCCATAATGATGCATTTATTTCTGGGGTTGCTTTAACCTATGGTGTGCTAATCAAGCTGAATTACTGTGTCGCAAGACGATGCATGTCTAAACAATACATCATGATATGTTTAGGAAGCTCTGCGCTGGCCCTTTAAGAAGGACCCATAATGATGCATTCATAAGGGCATTTATAACTCAGGAACAAAATTATTATTATTATTATTATTATTATTATTATTATTATTATTATTATTATGTATTGCCTGCCTCTCCTTTCTTGGGTTGCTTTAACCTATGGTTTGCTAATCAAGCTGAATTACTGTGTTGCAAAATGATGCATGTCTAAATAATGCATCGACACTGGCCCTTTAAGAAGGACCTATAATGATGCCCTTGTGTTTTTTCTTGCAGGGAACGGGAAGCCCTTTGCAAGCTTTGGAGGGCCATCATCCTCCGGGACAATGTCAAGATGGAGCATTACTCCAAGCAACTGGGAGTGAAAGGTGGGTGCAGTGGAGCCTTTGGGGTGCCAGAATAAGTCAATTTATATGGCTGTGCATATAAACAAAAATTGAAAAATGTTCTGTTCCTGGTTTGAAAGTATTATTTCCTGTTATATTGTGTGGTCTTTACTTTGAAAGTAGTTGTTCTACTCCAGAAACTTTGTTTTTTGTGGCACAAACTACGTTGAATTGGTTGAAAAACGATTGCAAAACGTGCTGAAGCAAGTTGTCCCTCCTTCCCACAAGAACTAAGTTTTGGCAGTTTAATAAGCTTTTCCTGTGTTTTTTTATGAGAGAACTAATTAAGAAACGACATTTATAACCCAGGAACAAAAATCACGTAATATAATTTTATTATCCCACTATGTATGGGTATAAATGGGAGGCTGTTTTTTGTTTTTGTGTTTTTGCAAAATAATTGTTATTGCAATGCAGGCTTCATTATGCTTTTGTCGTGACCCACAGAACACAGAATGTCTTAAACAGCAGTTGAGGTGCAAAATAGTAGTATTTTAATGCAAAACAAACTAAATGAGGCACTTTAAAAGTCAGTGCAAACAGTTCAAAGAATGTTTTCAAACAGGAACACAAAATGCTAGATAAGCAGGCTTGAATTGCAGCCAAGAAATAACAAGAGATACGATGAACTAGGAGCAGAATACAAAACAAACAGTCTTTAAGGGTTGCAAGGCATGGAGCAAAATCCGGTAGGCAAACGCGTAGTCAGTCAGTTCCAAGGGTCAAGAAGCCAGATGTACACTCACGAGCGAAGGTTCCAAGGTCCGGAGCACGGCAGGGAAAACAGGATACTGGGAATCCAAAACAAGATTAGGCAGAGAACAACATGAAACAACACTTTGTCGTCTGCAAAGGAATAGGTCCCAGAGTGCTCATTTTATTCACTATCAGAAGAATGAGATTCATTGCTTGCATCTGATTCTGCTCCCGCAGCTGAAGCATCTAAACCACGCCAAGCCTGCCACCTTTGCTCTAGTGCCTGATCCTGCCAATCAGTACTCTCATTCCCATTATCCCTAAAACCTTCAAAATCATCACTTCATGTTGCTTGATTGCAAATGTCTCTAATGTTCTGAACCAGAGTCCAGTCTACAGCCTCCTCCATCTCATCCTCACTATCACTGGAGTTATCTGCTGTGTCTCTAAGCCTCTTAGACATAGTGTCACTCTCACTGCCAGAATCACTAGTCACTCTCTTCACTCCCCTGTAATCTGCTTCCATAGCCTCCTCTGGCCTGAATCCTGCAAAGTCTTCTTCATCACTAGAAGCCAGAAAGATGTCACGAATGCGTTTCTCCTCTGTTTCTGCATCACTCCTCTGTTTCTGCATCACTCCTTCTTCTTCTCCTACTACTAGTAGTAGGTATGGTGTCAGAATGCTGACTCACAACAGCTTTTCACAGCTTTCTTATTTAGTTCCATGGTGTCATTTTTCCTGCTTTGTTGTTCATTCGTTCAGTCGTCTCCGACTCTTCGTGACCTCATGGACCAGCCTACGCCAGAGCTCCCTGTCGGCCGTTACCACCCCCAGCTCCCTCAAGGTCCGTCCAGTCACTTCAAGGATGCCATCCATCCATCTTGCTATTGATAGGTTTAAATGGGAGGCAGATTTTTTATTTTTATTTATTTTTTTGTAAAATAATTTGTATTGCAACGCAGGCTTCGTTGTGCATTTCATAGCTTTCCATTGCTCATTAACCTACAATGAGGTGGGTTAAGGGAACAAACCCAGAGGGTAAATCTCCCTAATGTCCCCAAGGGTTAGAAGGCATGATCATCAAGTTTGCAGACGGGACCAAATTGGGAGGGAGAGCCAAGACTCCAGAGGACAGGAGCAGGATTCAAAACGATCTTGACGGATTAGAGAGATGATTCGCCAAAACTAACAAAATGAAGTTCAACAGGGACAAATGCAAGATACTCCACTTTGGCAGGAAAAAAAAGGAAATGCAAAGAGACAGAATGGGGAACAATGATGCCTGGCTTGACAGCAGGATGTGGGGAAAAGATCTTGGAGTCCTCGTGGGGAGGAAGTGAACAGGAGCCAGGAATGTCATGCAGCAGCTTAAAAAGCCAATGGGATTTTGGCCTGCATCAAGAGGAGCCTAGTGCCCTGATCCAGGGAAGTCATGCTGCCCATACTCTGTTCTATTCTATCTTGATCAGACCACATCTGGAATATAGTGTCCCATTCTGGGCACCACAATTAAAGGGAGATGTTGGCTCTAAGCTGGAATGTGTCCAGAGGAGGGGGACTCAAATGATCAAGGGTCTGCAAAACAAGCCCTATGAGGAGCGGCTTAAAGAGCCGGGCATGTTTAGCACGAAGAAGAGAAGGATGAGAGGAGACACGATGAGGGCCATGTATAAATACGCGAGAGGAAGTCCTAGAGAGGAGGGAGCAAGCTTCCTTTCTGCTTCCCTGGAGACTAGGACGCAATGGAGCCATGGCTTCAAACTACAAGAAAGAAGATTCCATCTGAACATGAGGAAGAATTTCCTGACTATGAGAGCCGTTCAGCAATGGAACTCTCTGCCCTGGGAGTGTAGTGGAGGCTCCTTCTTTGGAGGCTTTGATGCAGAGGCTGGGTGGCCATCTGTTTGGGGTGATTTGAATGCAATATTCCTGCTTCTTGGCAGAATGGGGTTGGACTGGATGGCCCATGAGGTCTCTTCCAACTCTTTGATTCTATGATTCTATCTCAAAGCTCCCTGCTTGAGTAGTGATGGCACGATCATCAGCATAGATGAAACTCTGTCCCTTCTGGCAGTGGCTGGTCATGTGTGTAGATGTTGAACATGGATGGAGCCAGCACGCTCCCGAGGCAGGCTGTTCTTCTGTTTCCGCCATCTGCTTCTCTGGCCCTGGAACTCAACAAAAAAGCTCCTGTTTTGTAGCAGGTTTCCTATGAGGCAGGTGAGGTGGTCGTCCTTTGTGATATTATACATTTTTCTCTGGAGGAGGCGGTGGTTCACCGTCTCATAGGCTGCTGACAAGTCTATGAAGACAGCTCCTGTGATCTGCTGCCTTTCAAAGCCATCTTCTATGTGCTGAGTCAGGTTCAACACTTGCGATGTGCAGCTTCTGCCTTTTCTGAAGCCAGCTTGCTGTGGAATATTGTTTTAAAAGTATGGTATAAACTAATATAATAATAATAATAATAATAATAATAATAGTAGTAGTAGTAGTAGTAATAGTAGTAATGCACTTAATATGTCTTCCCATATTATTATTATGGTTGTTACCTGATGCTTTTTTTCTCTCTGAAAAGGGACTCAGATGTCAAGTAATACGACAACAATAAGAATAATGCCCTTGATATGCCTTCCCATATTGTTGTTGTTACTTGTATCCTGCTTTCTCTCTCTAAAAAGGGATTCAGAAGTGGCTCACCATCAAACCAATGCAATTAAAACCTTCACATCATAGAGTAATAAATATGCAAACATTAAAATGGAATTACACATGAAAAGAATTACAAAAATAAGCACTTTTAAAGCCCTGAAAACCAATTAAAAACCTTCCCAAAAGCTTACATTTCAGTTCGCTGATGGTCTTCTAATATTACCAAACTTTGTCCCTTTCTGTAGTCAAAGGGCGCATCTTCACTGGAGAATGAATTCAGTTTCGCACCACTTTAACTGCCGTAGCTCAGTGCTATGAATACATGGGAATTATAGTTTGCAGAGAAGGCTAACAAGCTTGCAAAGCTACAGATCCCAGAATTCCATCACTTCGAGGAATTGAAGTTAAAGTGGTGTCAAACCACAGTAGCTCCGCCGTGTAGACGTGCCCAATTTCTCTTTCCCTCCCAGGCGAGGACTACTTCCTCTTCTGCGAGATCCTGCTGCAGCGGCCCATCAACATGGCGGAGCTGGCGCTGTCCAACGTCCTGACGCGGGAGGAGGCGGCCTACATGCAGGACATGGCCAAGAACCGCTTTGACCGCATCATGCGCGTCCTCAAGGACCTCCCCCGCTCCATGCTGCTCGTCTTCCGCAACATCAACACAGTGCGGGGCATCAATGTGGCCCTGGGGACCCCCGTGGACCGCTACTACCTCATGGCCAAGAGGTGGGTGGGGGGGGGGGACTGGGGCACGGAGGGAGAGGGCTTCTCATGGGGAGACCCCCAGGACCCTGCCCCTCTTCCTCCCCTTCCTTCCTTCCTTCCTTCCTTTCTCCCTCATTTCTTCCTTCTTTTCCTCTCCTTCCCTCGTTCCTTCCTTCCCTCCCTCTTTCCCTTTCCTTCCTTTTTCATTCCTTCCCTCCCTCCTTCCTTTCCTACCTCTTTCCCTTTCCTTCCTTTCCCCATCCCTTCCTTTTTCCTTCTCTCCCTTTCTTCCTTTTCCCTCTCTCCCTTTCCTTTTCCTTCCTTTCTTTTCTCCCTCCCTCATTCCTTTCCCCCCTCTTTCCCTTTCTTTCTTTCCTTCTTTTTTCCCCTCCCTCATTCTTTTCTTCCTTTTCCTTTCTTCCCTCTTTCCCTCCCTCCCTCCCTCCCCTCCCTCCCTCTTATTCCCTCCTTTGTTCTTCCTTTCTTCCCTCTCTTTCCCTTTCCTTCCTTCCTTTCTCCCTCCCTTCCCTTTTTCCTTCCTTTTTTTCTTCCTTCCCCCCTCCCCTCCTTCCCTTTTTCCTTCCTTTGTTCCTCCCTTCCATTCCTCCCTTTCCCTTTCCTTTTCTCCATCCCTCATTCTTTTCTTCCTTTTCCTTTCTTCCCTTCCCCTTTCTCCCTCCCCTTTCCTTCCTTCCTTCCTTCCTTCCTTTCCTTCCTCCTTCCCTCCCTCCCTCCCTCCCTTATTCCTTCTTTTTTTCTTCCTTTCTTCCCTCTCTTTCCCTTTCCTTCCTTCCTTTCTCCCTCCCTTCCCTTTTTCCTTCCTTTTTTTCTTCCTTCCCCCTCCCCTCCTTTCCTTCTTCCTTTTTTCCTTCCTTCCTTCCTTCCCTTCCTCCCTCTTTCCCTTTCCTTTTCTCCCTCCCTCATTCTTTTCTTCCTTTTCCTTCCCTCTTTCTCTTTCCATACATTTCCTTCCTTCTCTTTCTCTTTCCATCCTTTCCTTCCTCCCCTTCCTTCCTTCTCCCCTCCCTCTCATTCCTTCCTTTCTCCATCCCTCCCTCCTTTCCCTCTCCCTCCTTTCCCTCTATCGCTATAAATAGATGACATAGCAGATGTAGCTATAGATATATAGAAATATAGACGATATAGCAGATATATAGATACAGCTATAGATAGAAAAAAGACAGAAAATATAGATAGAGCTAATGATACAAGATATAGATAGAGCTATAGATAAATAAGATTTATAGATATAGCTATAGATAGAAATATATAGATATATATAGTATATATATATATAGCTACAAATAGAAATGTAGATAGAGCTACAAATAGAAGATATAGCGATAGATGATATAGAATATATATATAGACTAGCTGTACCCGCCACGCGTTGCTGTGGCCAACCTTCCCTCCCTTTTTCTCTCCTTTTTTCCTATCTTTCCTTCCCTCCCTCTTTCATTCCTTCCCTCTTTTTCTTTCTTTTTCCTTCCCTTCTTCTTTCTTCCTTCTCTACATGTTTCTTTTCTCACCTCTTTTGCTCTTTGGTTCCACCCTTCCTTGTCTCTTTCCTTCCTTCCCTCCCTCTTTCTCTCTTTCGTTCCTTCTCTCCTTTCTCCCCTCTTTCACTTTTTTATTTAATTCTCTCTTTCCTTCCTTCTCTCCTTCCCTCCTTTTCCCTCTTTCTCTCCCTCCTTCCTTCTCTACCCTTCTTTCTTTTCTTCCTTCTCTCCTTCCCTCCTTCTTTCTCTTCTCTCCCTCTTTCTCTCCTTCCTTCCTTCTCCTCTTCTTTCTTTCCTTCTTTATCTCCTTCCCTCCTTCTCTCCTTCCCTCCTTCTCTACCCTTTTCTTTCCTTCTCTCCTTCCCTCTTTCTCTCCCTCCCGGGGACTTGCGGCGGGGCGCCATTGCGCATGCTCAGTTGTTTTGTCTAATTGTGAGTGTGTTTTAATGTTGTTTAGAATTTTGAATCGATTTGTGCATACCTTGTGGGTTGAGGTATGTGCATGGTAAATTTGGTAAATTTTAGTCGGTTTTTTTTTGTGTTTTGCTGTCCCGTTGGACGCCCTTTCTCTTTTTATATATATAGATGATATAGCGGATATAGCTATAGATAGATAAGATATAGCAGATATATAGATATAGTAATAGATAGCTATAGATAGATGGCGCCTCTGCTGAAGGGGGATCGTGCCCAGGGTGTGTGTGTGTGTGTGTGTGTGTGCTTCCTGGCTCCCCCCTTGTTCCTTGGCATTGACCCTGGCCACCTTTCCTCCCTCCCTCCACAGCGCAGTCCGGTGCTGGAGCCATACGGTCACCCAAAGGTCCAGAGGCATCGGCAGCAGCTTCCTCGTCCGCTGGATCCGGGCCGCCTGGGACGGCTTCCTCTTTGAGTTTACACTCAGGTAAATGGCACTGGGGGGTTATTTATGCAAGAATCATAGAAACCCCCCCCCTACAGTGGGATCCCAAAGGTCATCCAGTCCTACCCTCTTCCGCCCGAGCCCTCCGGACAGATGGCCACCTGGCCTCTGTTTCGAACCTTCAGAGAGAAGACTCCACTGGACTCTTTTAAGATCTCTTTCAGGAGCAGTTTTGGCCTCCGACCTGTGTTTACTGTATTTTAATCTTGATTCTGTGTATTTTAATATACGTATTCATAGAATCCTAGAGTTGGAAGAGACCCTGAAGATAAGTAAAAGCAGCAAAGTAAAAAAAAAACCACTTTAGGGGAATAGGTAAATCCAATTAGGTAAGAAGATAAGCAGGAACAAAATAGTCTAAGATATGGTTCAGCAAAGTTAAAAAACAAAGTCCAGACTTCTCTAATAAAATACAAAGAAACAAGAAAGGCATGAATAGATAATCACAAGAGACAAAGAGTCAAGCCGATAAACCAGAAATCCTTAAACATGAATCTTCCAGGCAAGGCTTCCAAGAGCAGGATTCTAAAACGATGCTTCATCTGACTATATTTCCCATGCTTGGAACTTTATATCCCCCTCGTTAAGACATTCCAAGCACTCAGAAATCGGTTTCGTTTTCGCTGAATGCCTCTCATCCTTATCTGTCAAAGCCTGGCAGAACGCCGAAGGCCTTGGTCAAGCTGTCTGTTTTGGCTAATTTCCACCCGTCTATCTATAGTCCCCCCATTAGAATCATAGAATCAACGAGTTGGAAGAGACCTCCTGGGCCATCCAGTCCAACCCCATTCTGCCAAGAAGCAGGAATGTTGCATTCAAATCACCCCTGACAGATGGCCACCCAGTCTATGTTTAAAGGCCTCCAAAGAAGGAGCCTCCACCACACTCCGGGGCAGAGAGTTCCACGTGCTTCAGGGTGTGATGCAAAAACAAAGTTCTGGCAGCTTAATGAACTTTCCCCATTTTTATAATAGAACCAATTAGGAAATTATATATATATATATAAAACTCAGGAACAAAAATGCAACTGTAGTTAACGGGGTTGGGCTGGATGACCTTTGGGGGCCCCTTTCATTTAAGATTCTGCACTGACCAATGCTGACCACTTGCTCCTTCCTGGCCAGGGTCCAAGTGACCTCTGTGAAGCTGACTACCTCTTTCCTGCGTTTCCTGGTGTTTGTCGGCTTCCTGAAAAACACCGAAGAGCAAGACCAGATCTATGAGTTTTTGCAAGCCTAAGAAGGGGCTTCCGAGCCTGGACCGACTCTCGACTGCGCCGATCCATGAACTGGGAAACACAATATTATTATTATTTTTTAATCAATAAAGTCCTATTGTGACTCGTGACCAAGCCTGATTTCCTTTGATAGGAGACTGCCAATGAATCTCGGATGCCAAAATGTCAAAATCATCTCTGAGGAGGTGTTGATGCATGGGTTGGCCGTGAGTCCACAAGACTCTTGAAGAGACATAAGGACACAAGTTATGCCTTGGTCTCTTTTCCCTAAATGTTGCAAGTAAGACCCTCCAGAGCATAGGGAAAGGTGTCTTTTGGGGACTGTCCCTCCCAGAATCCCCCAACTGGGGATACTGGGAGTGGAAGTACATAAAGGAAAACCCAGGCCCAGCCTTTAATTATAGACTATGGTTGCCTGGGATGGCACAGAGGGAGGCCCTGGGCATGACCCCCCATCAGCAGATGCCATCTATCTATCTATCTATCTATCTATCTATCTATCTATCTATCTATCTATCTATCTATCTATCTATCTATCTATCCATCTATCCATCCATCCATCCATCCATCCATCCATCCATCCATCCATCCATCCATCCATCCATCTATCCATCTATCCATCTGTGCAGAAGTTATTAATACTTTGCATGTTTTAAACTGTATATATATGTGTTTGGGTTAGCTACAGTAACACTGGAGCAGTGAAGAGTAGAGTGGGAGAGTGAAGTGTGAAGCAAAGAATTGTGGCTTTGGGAAGCCTGAATAGCTACTGGAGGTTTCTCAGTCTAAGGAGGCTGAAAGGAGAAACATAGCCAGTTTTCTTTAGTCAAGGGAAAGGCTAAAGGATAAGCTTGTTAATTTATTTGATCAAGGAAAGATCAAATAGGGAAGATATTCCTGTACTGAAACATTGTTTAGTAATAAGAGCTTTACCTCAGTGAGATACTGTGTCACCTGGAAGAGTGAAATGTTTAACTAACCAAGTATTATTCAAAGTTCTATAGATTAAGTTACAACTTGTAACCACACGCTTTGTACTCAATAAACCAGTTATCTTTTGTTGGAGACAGTCTCATCTCCATCCATTCTGCGTCTGTATTGCCATATCACATAGTAATACCTCATATCTCGCGTTGGTGGCAGTTACCATAGATTACATATAACAATTGGCCTCCACTATACCAGTTGGTGGCAGAATTCAGAGAAATAAACAATAAATCTCCCTCTACTCTCCTGTCACACGGCATCAGTGTGTGCTTTCTCTCCACTCTGATCACCTCCTCGCACATCTATCTATCTATCTATCTATCTATCTATCTATCTATCTATCTATCTATATCTATCTGTCCGTCCGTCCGTCCATCCATCCATCCATCCATCCTTCCATCCGTTTATTTTCCGAGCCCGATTTAAGATGCAGGTGCTTACCTACAAAGCCCTAAACGGTTTGGGACCATCCTACCTGCGTGACCGCATCTTCTCACAGGAGAAGAGCCTCTGGGTGCGTGCGCCCTGGCATTGGCAAGCGCGCGGGGGAAAGAGGGCTGGGAGCACATGCCCAAGGCCGATGGAGCACGGCCCGGGGATGTGTGCTCCCAGGACCTGTTCCCCGCGCACTTGCCAATGGCGAGGTGCATCCAGGGGAGCAAAGAAGGCTCCCCGGATGGTCTTGGCCATGTGGGGAGCCTTGCAGTCGCCCCTTGCTCTTTCCGAGCCCGGCAGGGGTGAGAGGCGAGTGGAGAAGGCGCCCCAGATGGCCCTGGCCGTGTGGGGATCCTTGCGCTTGCCCCTCTCCCCTTCCGGTAAAGGTGTGCGCTTTCTCCCGCGCACACCTTTACCTCCAAGCTCCTCCTCCTGACTCCCTGTGGGAAGAGGGGGAGGATCCAACCAGGAACGTCTGGCTGTTTGGCTCGCACAGGAGCCGACAACCATTTTGGAGAGACAGAGGGGGCGAGGCCAACTGAGGTGGCTTCGCGACCCCCGGAAAATGGTCCAGCGACCCCCTTGGTGGTCGCGACCCCCAGGTTGAGAACCACTGTTCCAGAGGATCACAGATCTGAAAGGGATCCCAAGGGATTTCTAGTCCGACCCCAAATAATAAAGGGATCCACTGCTAAGACCCTCCTTGGTTGAAAACTCCCCATCCATCCATCCATCTATCCATCTATCTATCTATCCATCTATCCTTCCTTCCTTCCTTCCTTCCTTCCTTCCTTCCTTCCTTCCTTCCATCCATCCATCCATCCATCCTTCCATCCTTCTGGGAGTGGAAGTACATCAAGGAAAACCCAGGCCCAGTCTTTAATTGTAGACTATGGTTGCCTGGGATGGCACGGAGAGAGGCCCTGGGCATGATCCCCATCAGCAGGGACGCCATCCATCTATCTATCTATCTATCTATCTATCTATCTATCTATCTATCTATCTATCTATCTATCTATCTATCTATCTATCTATCTATCCATCCATCCATCCATCCATCCATCCATCCATCCATCCTATCCATCCATCCTATCCATCCATCCTATCCTTCCTTCCTTCCTTCCATCCATCCATCTATCCATCCTTCCATCCATCCATCCATCCATCTATCCATCCCAAGGAGGCCAAGTCATTGCTTTCCTGGCAAGACACACACAAAACACCATCCCTTGTGGGTCGTTCCACAAAACAATCAAGTTCAGTCATTGGAAAAATTGTTTTTTTTTTTACAAACGTTTGCCACTTTTATAGAAAAAAGGAAAACACTAACAGGAACAAATAGATAAAGAGCCATGTCGGAAAGACTTTACAAAGAGTAACGAAGCGGAGGGTCCGGGAGGGACACTTAGAAGTGAGCCGTGACGCGGTCGATCTCCAGCAAATCTTCCAGGATCTATGAAGGAGACAACAAAGGAGACAATAAGGATATTTATCTGGGAACAAGGCAAGACTCTAACCCAGGCCTGGGCCAACTTGGGCCCTCCCTCCAGGTGTTTTGGACTTCAACTCCCACAATTCCTAACAGCCGATAGGCTGTTAGGAATTGTGGGAGTTGAAGTCCAAAACACCTGGAGGGAGGGCCCAAGTTGGCCCAGGCCTGAGTTGGAACTCCAGGAGCCATCCAGTCCCACCCACCCACTCCTTCCCCGCGCAGTGTCCACTCACAATATCCGGGGTGGTGCCAATCTTCTTGGCCAGCTCGCTTCGCTCCATGGTGCTCAGGTACAGGTAGCGGTTCAACAGTTCTCCATCCAGGATGTTGCGCACCGCGTTTTGCAAGATGCGCCGGTCCATGTGCAGCATCCTGTTAGCAAGAAGGGAGAAGAGGGGTGGAGAATCAGGATTTCGACCTTTCCCATGGTGTCTCTGCCCCATCTAAATAAAGCTTGGGGAAAAGATCTTGCCTCCTTTGCAGCTGAGAGAAGACCAGGGAATAGATAATGCAGACAATATGGAACTTACGAAGAGGGCACATCTGGAGAACAAGCCCTATGAGGAGCGGCTTAAGGAGCTGGGCATGTTTAGCCTGAAGAAGAGAAGGCTGAGAGGGGATATGATAGCCATGTATAAGTACCTGAGAGGAAGCCACAGGGTGGAGGGAGCAAGCTTGTTTTCTGCTTCCCTGGAGACTAGGATGTGGAACAATGGCTTCAAACTACAAGAGAGGAGATTCCACCTGAACATGAGGAAGAACTTCCTGACTGTGAGAGCCGTTCAGCAGTGGAACTCTCTGCCCCGGAGTGTGGTGGAGGCTCCTTCTTTGGAAGCTTTTAAACAGGGGATGGATGGCCATCTTTCAGGGGTGCTTTGAATGCAATATTCCTGCTTCTTGGCAGAATGGGGTTGGACTAGATGGCCCAGGAGTCTCTTCCAACTCTTTGATTCTATGATTCTGCTTATTACACTACGTAACATATTTTTTGTTCTTGGGTTATAAGTGCCATTTCCTAATTGGTCCTATCATAAAAACATGGGAAAAGTTTATTAAACTCCACGAACCTGGTTGCGGGAGGGGGGGACCTTCTGCAAAACATTTGGCTCTAGTTTTTCATATCTCATTGAGTCTCGACCAATTCGACACAGTTTGTCGCACGCACAAAAATGAAGTTTCTGGAGTAGAACTATGAGGGGTGTTCATTAAAGATTTCCTCTGACCCACTTCTATTTCTCACAGGGCACTGAAACTGCAGGTGTAATGATATAAGTCTCTCTAGGTTACGTGCCAAATTCCAACTCTGAACTGAGAACAGTCTTGATGTCACAGATGCTGAAGTGGAGTGAGTGTTAGGAATCAGCCTGTGTTTGTGTTTCAGGATCATGATGTGGGAAATTATGAGGGAAATGAAGTTCAACAGGGACAAATGCAAGATACTCCACTTTGGTAGAAAAAATGAAATGCAAAGATACAGAATGGGGGACAATGCCTGGCTCGAGAGCAGTACGTGTGAAAAAGATCTTGGAGTCCTCGTGGACAACAAGTTAAACATGAGCCAGGAATGTGATGTGGCGGCAAAAAAGGCCAATGGGATTTTGGCCTGCATCAATAGGAGCATAGTGTCTAGATCTAGGGAAGTCCTGCTCCCCATGCTCTATTCTGCTTTGGTTAGACCACATCTGGAATATTGTGTCCAATTCTGGGCACCACAATTCAAGAGAGATATTGACAAGCTGGAATGTGTCCAGAGGAGGGCGACTAAAATGATCAAGGGTCTGGAGAACAAGCCCTATGAGGAGCGGCTTAGGGAACTGGGCATGTTTAGCCTGAAGAAGAGAAGGCTGAGAGGAGATATGATAGCCATGTATAAATATGTGAGAGGAAGCCACAGGGAGGAGGAGGGAGCAAGCTTGTTTTCTGCTTCCTTGGAGACTAGGACGCGGAACAATGGCTTCAAACTACAAGAGAGGAGATTCCATCTGAACATTAGGAAGAACTTCCTGACTGTGAGAGCCATTCATCAGTGGAACTCTGTGCCCCGGAGTGTGGTGGAGGCTCCTTCTTTGGAAGCTTTTAAGCAGAGGCTGGATGGCCATTTGTCAGGGGTGATTTGAATGCAATATTCCTGCTTCTTGGCAGAATGGGGTTGGACTGGATGGCCCATGAGGTCTCTTCCAACTCTTTGATTCTATGATTCTATGATGAGATAAATAATGGTGTTGAGGCAGAGGTACAAGATGGTTTGGTCAATGATTTTTATGCAGACAATGACAGAGAGACCCCAGAGCAAAGGACAGTTTCTCATGAGAATATCCCTGCTGGGCCTAGCAATGATGGTTCACTCCCTCTCTGTTGACAAAGCCTGGAAAAGATTGGAATGGTGATAAATGCTCCAGACCTGCCGCTCAACATACCTAAATGCGCGAGGGTTGAGCCCCGCGTGGTGCGGCAGCATCGTGGTCAGCGCATTCTGGAGCATCAGCAGCCGCCGGTAGGTCTTCTCCTGCATTGGGAGCAACAGCCCGACCCCACCATCCAGAGTGGCTGGGAAAGAAAGAAAGGAAAGCAGCCTCATTAGATTGGATCCCACCATTTAAACAAGGGGGGACCAAACTGGTTCCTTTGGCTGCAGGAGAAGCTACTTGAGAGTAGAATCTGCAGTTGCCTGGAAGTTCAGTAGACACTCTTTCTCTGGAAGTTTTCAATCAGAGGTTGGATGTATTGTCGAAGGCTTTCATGGCCGGAATAACTGGGTTGTTGTAGGGTTTTTTTGGACTGTACGGTCATGCTCTAGAAGCATTCTCTCCTGACATTTTGCCTACATCACAATCTCTGAGGATGCCTGTCATAGATGCAAGCGAAACGTCAGGAGAGAATGCTTCTAAAACATGGCCATACAGCCCAAAACACCTACGACAATCCAGAGGTTGGATGGCCATCTGTCAGGAGGGCTTTGGTTGTGACACAATGGGAGTGGACTGGACAATCATCATCATTGTCATCTATATAAATAAAATGTGTAACGTTCATTTGTGGGATTAACATAACTCAAAAACCACTGGATGAATTGACACCAAATTTTGGACACAATACACCTATCAGGCCAACGAGTGACCATTGGTCATAAAACCTTGAAAAACACAGCAGAAGAGACTTAAAAACCCAAAAAAAACCCCATTTCAATGCACGCACAAAACCACATATATACACAGACACACAGACATGCACATATACACACACATATGCATATATACACACACAAAACAAATATACACAGAAAGTGGAAAGGAAAGAAGAAGGAAAGAAGGAGGGAGAGAAAGAGGGAAAGAAGGAGAGAAGGAAGGAAAGAAAGAAAGGTAGAGAAAGAAGGAAGGAGAGAAGGAAATAAAAAAGTGAAAGAAGGAGGGAAAGAGAGGACGAAGGAGAGAAAGAGGGAGGGAGGGAGGGAGGGAGGGAGGGAGGGAGGGAGGGGAGGGAGGGAGGGAAGGAAGGAAGGAAGGAAGGAAGGAAGGAAGGAAGGAAGGAAGGAAGGAAGGAAGGAAGGAAGGAAGGACGGAAGGAAGGAAGGACGGACGGAAGGCGACAAGGAAGGATGGAACCAAAGAGCAAAGGAAGGGAGGAAAGAAACAGAGAAGGAAGGAAGAAGAAGGAAAAGGAAAAGAGGGAAGGAAGGAAGGAAAGAGGGAGGGAAGGAATGAGGGAAAAGGGGAGGGAAGGTTGGCCACAACAACGCGTGGCGGGTACAGCTAGTTATTTAAAGCCCACCCAGGAGGACTCAGAGAGTTTTGCAAACAAAAAGTGGCAAATATTCAATCCCATACTAAAAATAAACAGAGAAATGAAATCAAAACAGGAAGTAAAACAACATCAATATAAACTTAATATAACTAGCCAATCAGAATGGTCCAGCCTTTCTGTGTTCTCAAACAATATTCTGTGTCCAGGTTGGTTCATTAGGTGCTCTGCTATGGCTGACTTCTCTGACTGAATTAGTCTGCAACCACCACATCAGAGAAGCCACTGAAATCTAAAGTTTGCCTATGTCTGGTATATTCCAACACAACGTAAGTCAGGACCAGGTTGCAACTCAGCTTTCCTGACTTCCCTTGTTGCACCAACACCTTGCTTTCACCCTCGCTGCTGTTTCCCCTTCTCCTTCCCCCATTTACCGAACCAGGTGATGTGCTTGTTCTCCCACGCGCTGGATTTCTTGGTGGGCCTTCCATGGCCCCTCGGCACGGCGTCCGCCAGAAGGCGTTGACGTGGGCGCCCACGTGGAAATCCGCCCGGCGGAGGAGCCGCATCCCGCCAAAGCTCTCCTTCGCTGGAAAAAGGAACCAAGAAACAGATGTTCTCATTCTATTATTAGTTTATTTACAGCCCTAACAGACCAATGAGTGTCCATCACCCCTAAAATTACAAAAAAACAACAACAAAAAATCCCACCAGAACGGACTTAAAAATCCCAAAAATACACCATATATATATATGGGTGTATATATGTGTGCGCATATGTGTGTGTGAAGATGTATATATATATGTGTGTTTATATGTGTAAATGTATATTGTGTATATATATATATATATATATTTTTTGTCGTGTCAGGAGCGACCTGAGAAACTGCAAGTCGCTCCTGTTGTGAGAGAATTGGCCATCTGCAAGGACGTTGCCCAGGGGACGCCCGGATTGTGTATATGTGTGATTGTCTATATGCATATTTGTGTTTATATATGTGTGCATGTGTATATTTGTGTGTGCATGTGTATATGTATATGTGTGTATGTAGATGTATGTGTGTGTATATATATGTGTGCTTGGGCATATATATATATATATATATATATATATATACACACACACACACACACACACAATGTGTATGTATGTATGCATGTGTATATGTGCATGAGTGTGTGTGTATATAGATATATATATATGGATATATATATATATAATATAATATACACGCAAACACACACATATACACAATATATTATATTATGAGTAAATACATTTTTGCCTCATTCCTGCCATTTTACCTCCTGTAAAGAATGGAGTATTCCTCCTATTATCATTATTATTATTATTACTCTACTGACACAAAAGCACAGTATGTCACAACAAAAAAGATCTATATAGTGGATTTCATATCAAAAAATCACAAGTCGAACACTTCCCAAGGGTCTAGGACTGTGTGATGTATATTATTATTATTATTATTATTATTATTATTATTATTATTATTATTATTATTATCTCAAATGCCCCGGAGAAGGATTCGATGGTTCTCACCTTCCGGCAGGTACATGTAGACCAGGAGGTTCCGGTCCCTGTCGGACACTGCAAAAAAAGGAAACACGGTTGGCATGCATCTCTCTCATCTCGTGGTCTGACCATAGCAGAACTGCAAGACTCATATGTCAGAATAAGATGACATACACATCCTCTAATTTGCACATGTCTGCTGCAGATGGTGTTGATGATGGTATCATCATTGCCATGATCACCATGCTTATTGTGAAGAACCCTTACCTTTAGCAGCCAGAATGCGGGCCTAGCGAAGCCCTGGTGGCCATTTTAGATTAGGGAAACAGGGAGACGCCATGTTAGGTCAGGTTTTCTTGGGGGGGGGGGGCTGTCCTAGTCCGATAAGCAAAGAGTAGATGGCCAGGATTGGTTAGGACTAAGGGGTAGAGCCTAACATTCAAATAGAGAAAAAAGTGTACTTTTTGAATTTGAGGCTTGAGTTTTGGCAGCTAGGCCAATGTTGTTTGGCTAGATTCCAGAAAGTGGGAATTTGGTTTGGAATTATCATCAGAGATTAGTTTCCTGAGATAATCTCCTGTTTGTTAACTCTAGATTTAAACCCAGTACCCATCTAAGAATTGTACATCAAACGTAACCAAAAGCTTTTGTGCCATTAACTTACAGAAACCATTACGCATTTGTACCAGAAGAGTTTAAGCCTGTTAAATAAACGTTTTATTATAGTTAACACTATACAACAGCCTGTGTGTGAACGTCATTGATATTTTAAAACCCTCTGAAAAAAATAAACACTATAGCAGTGGTTCTCAACCTGTGGGTCCCCAGATGTTTTTGGCCTTCAACTCCCAGAAATCCTGGCTGGGAATTCTGGGAGTTGTAGGCCAAGAACATCTGGGGACCCCAGGATGAGAACCACTGCACTATAGTAACACAGAAGGGTGTTACTAAGTATCCTCTCCACACATAATCCAGCCTAAATACTAAGCAATAAGGTGGCAGCGTACCCAATTGAAGAAGCTTTTTAAAAAAACCCTCTCAGTTCAGACGTCATTCAAATACATCTACACACAGTTATATCTTTCCCTGTTTTATCATTTCCTCCGATGATATCCCTTATAATAGCTGGTAGCTTGTGAGATTCACTATTTCAGAATTCCCTGTTCTTTTCCCTGCTAAACGAAGCTCCTTAGTGAGAGACGTTCGTTATACTCATCTTATTCATATCCTCCTTTTTCCCTACGCAACACAAATAGCCCTTCGGTTCTACAAGCCTGTCTGAACAACAATTGCTTATTTATTCCAGCAAATAGAAGGATAGCAAGAGGTTGGAGACATTCTAATCCAGGCATGGGCAAACTTTGGCCTTCCCTCCAGGTGTTTTGGACTTCAACTCCCACAATTCGGCTGTTAGGAATTGTGGGAATTGAAGTCCCAAAACACCTGGAGGGAAGGCCAAAGTTTTCCCAAGCTTGTTCTAGTCTTTCTAGAAGCAGAAATGCAAAGTCTTGGGCAGCCACTGAGAAGGCCTGCCTCATGTAGGATCGGGTTATGGCGCAGCTGGTAGGAGTCAGCTGCATTAAAATCACTACTGGCCGAGAAGCCAGCGTGGGTCAGAGTGAGTTTCCAGCCATTTGTCTAGCTTGCTGTTGTCCTTTGCAGCTGAAAGACAGTTTATATATTATTTATTTACGACATTTATATCCCGCCCTCTCACCCCGAAGGGGACTCAGGGTGGCTTATATGAATTATTATTCCATGCCCAAACTACAACATTAAAAGCAATTAAGCCACAATTTAAAACAACATTAAACAACATATGCAAACATTATACTATTGTGCATAGATCCAAAGCCAGAGAATCAAATAATCATATTCATCAATCCAGGTCAATTCCAACTGTATTTCACAGGTAATTATGCTTGCTCCCAATTGAAAACATCCTCTTAATATTTTCATCAAATTTTCACACATTTAGATAAATTTTAAGTCCCTGTTTCAAGGAGTAATCCAACAATACTTGGAGTCTCTTGGAGTTGCATCTGTCAAGTGGGAAATTTAGGTACCGCTTATGCGGGGGAGGCTAATTTAACTACTTTACAATGCCATAAAACTCTCCAGCAGCGTGGAAAAGAATGAGGAAGTACCCCATCGATGTCACAAGTGGATGGTGAATCGACAGCTCCCCCAGTGGCCAGAATTCAAAAGTCATACCTCATGAAGCTGGAAAGTGAAATAGCCTATGTGAGTCTGTCTATATATGTTGTGTGTTATGACATTGAATGTTTGCCATGTATATACGCACCCAGGAATCCCAGCTGGGAATTGTCCACATGAAGTCCACGCAGTACACTTCTAAAGGCTTGGCATCCTGGAGAGGAGAGAGAGAGAGAGATAGGGGGTCAAAGATGGTGCTGTTGTCATGGGTGGAATGAAACTGTATGATTGAGGTCAGGGCTAAAGGCCTATTAAGGTTTAACCTACTGCGTCCCCTGGGCATTCATGACCGGGGACAAGGTCAAGGGACCCCCTCCCAAATCCCCCTCCCCAAAAAGTAAAGCTCCGTAGCAGCTCCGCACCCGGCTGACGAGGGACAGGGTCTTGCTCTCCTCCTGGTAGCGCAGCAACGAGATGCTCTTCATGACGTCGGCGGCCAGGATGAAGTTCTTGACGCTGATCATCTGGTGGATGTAGAGCTGCGTGTCGATGAGGGCCATCCCGGTCAGGTCGTTGTCCTTCAGGCTCCAAAGGAAGATCTGGATGAGAACAGAGAAGAAGGCGGCTCAGGTAGAATCATAGAATCAAAGAGTTGGAAGAGACCTCCTGGGCCATCCAGCTCCAACCCCTTTCTGCCAAGAAGCAGGAATATTGCATTCAAATCGCCCCTGACAGATGGCCATCCAGCCCCTGTTTAAAAGCTTCCAAAGAAGGAGCCTCCACCACACTCCGGGGCAGAGAGTTCCACTGCTGAACGGCTCTCACAGTCAGGAAGTTCTTCTCATGTTCAGATGGAATCTCTCTCTTGTAGTTTGAAGCCATTGTTCCGCATCCTAGTCTCCAAGGAAGCAGAAAACAAGCTTGCTCCCTCCTCCCTGTGGCTTCCTCTCACATATTTATACATGGTCCTCATCATATCTCCTCTCAGCCTTCTCTTCTTCAGGCTAACATGCCCAGCTCCTTAGCCGCTCCTCATAGGGCTTGTTGTCCAGACCCTTGATTATTTTAGTTGCCCTCCTCTGGACACATTCCAGCTTGTCAATATCTCTCTTGAATTGTGGTGCCCAGAATTGGACACATATTCCAGGTGTGGTCTAACCAAAGA
>NC_090024.1:4304491-4384028 GCF_037176765.1 Anolis sagrei | reverse complement strand
TTGATGGAGTGTGGAAGGGGGGTTTCACCCTCCCCTCAGGAGAGAGGCGGCCAATCAAGAGAAATTGCAAAGCAAATAAGATAGCTAGCAAAAAGAAAAAGGGCGCAGTGCCTTTAAATCTCTCCTCGCTTCTGCCCCGACCTCTGAACTCTCTCCCTCAAAAAGATTTTCACTTTTTGTGGGTATCTGTTGTGGCTCACTTTGAGCCTGAGCTTTCTGAGCCTGAGTTTTCTCAGGACAAGGAGGATGATGGGTTACAGATTTCTGAACATGTCTCCCTGTGGTTGAGGCAGACAGTGTTGATTCTGAAGAAGAGATGTCATTTCTGTTTCCCAGGGAAAGGAATGTTGTTTTAGATCATGATGTAAGCGAAACTTCACAGCTGCAGGTGGAGGAGTCAGCCGCTCCATCTGGGAGCTCAGTGCCTCTCGGTTCCCAGGCTGGACAGTCCCAGGATAATGAGTTATTTGGCCTTGAAGGTGATGGGGATTTAGTTAGGGAGGACCGTTTGCAATTAAGGGTACGCCGAAGTGCTTGGCTTGCCAACAAACGGGAAGTTCGAGGTCAACGTAATGCTTTAATGCTAGGGAAACATATTTAACGTTCTGATTGAAGTCAACCCTTTGTCAGTGCAACATTGCTTACACCCTGTTAACTTCTCTGGAATTCCCTCGGCTTTTGGGGAAAGCTTTGGCTCTTTGGGACTTTGGTTTTGATCTTGGCTTCTGGGGACTTTGTCATGCTGCCTGGATTCTTGTTTGACCCATGCTTGTGGATTATACTCATGTTATTTGCCTTTGGACCTTGAAAACTCTGCCTTTGCATTTAAGACTCTGTTTTGGCTATTGAACTTGTACAACTTTATTTCTATGTTTGTGATTTTGCTTTTGCTTCAATACACTACAAAACCTAAAGCCTTGGAGTGTGGTGTTGTTCTGAGCAAGGTGAATCTATCCTGAGCTGCGACAGTAACGTAACACCCGCAATAAGTGAGGGAACACTGTGCTGTGTTTTACCTTTTATCTCATGTATTTTAATATGTGTATGTTTTACTATATGCTTTTACTGTTGTATTTTAACTATGTTTTTTTAATATGGGATTTTAACTATGTTTTAATACGGGATTTTATAGGTATATTCAGCTATGTGTTCGCCGCCCTTACTCACATGGTGCAACTGGGGCTTCTGCAAGGTGAGCGGTGCGTCCGGCCGCCATAGGTATCACTCTTCAGTACGAACATGGTGACCTGCCCCTCGGAGCTCATGATGACCACGTAGGGATCGGCCACAGCGCACTGGACAATGGGGGAGCCCAAATCCACGGGATGAAGTGCAGTTGATTCACTGGGAGGACAGAAGACAGGGGTCATGGATTACCTCCATCAGACCATGATTGGCCGTGACACCAGTGTTAGAAGCTGAAGAAGCAGCAACACTTGTATAGGAAATGACAATTATAACCCAGGAAGAAAAATGGTGGGGAAGGAGCTCTCCCAGTCCACCAAAAACCTTTGCTTCTGCTTCCAGGTCAGGGGCCTCTCTTGAAGCCCCCCCACAAGAGACTGGCTGCACCCACCTCCTTCCAGCAGCCGGATGGCCCAGGGGGGAGACCTGCACAATGTAGCGGTTCTCCCAATGTTCCCTGCGTAGACCGTGGGGCCCTTGGGTGGCAAAGCCGCTCGTGTCCAGCTCCATGATCTCCTGGCCAGTCTGCAGGATCTGGGAAGGCAGAAAACACAACCATTAAGGAAGGAGGGAAGGAAGGAAGGAAGGAAGGACAATGAGGAGAGAAGGGAAGGAAGGAAAGATAATGAGGAGAGGAAGGAAGGAAGGAGGGAAGGAAGGAAAGAGGGAGGGAAGGAAAATTAGAAAGGGAGGGAGGAAAGAAGGACAATGAGGAGAGAAGAGAAGGAAGGAAAGATAATGAGGAGAGGGAAGGAAGGAGGGAGGGAAAGAGGGAGGGAGGGAAGGAAGGAAAATAAGAAGGGGAGGGAGGAAAGAAAGGACAATGAGGAGAGAAGGGAAGGAAAGAAAGATAATGAGGTGAGGAGGGAAGGAAAAAGGGAGGGAGGGAGGGAGGGAGGGAAGGAAGGAAGGAAAATGAGAAGAGGAGAGAAGAAAGAAAGGACAATGAGGAGAGAAGGGAAGGAAGGAAAGTTAATGAGGAGAGGAGGGAGGGAGGGAGGGAGGGAAGGAAGGAAGGAAGGAAAATGAGAAGGAGAGGGAGGGAGGGAAAGGAAAATGAGAGAAGAGGGAGGAAAGAAAGGACAATGAGGAGAGAAGGGAAGGAAGGAAAGATAATGAGGTGAGGAGGGAAGGAAAAAGGGAGGGAGGGAGGGAGGGAGGGAGGGGAAGGAAAATGAGAAGAGGAGAGAAGAAAGAAAGGACAATGAGGAGAGAAGGGAAGGAAGGAAGGAAAGTTAATGAGGAGAGGAGGGAGGGAGGGAGGGAAGGAAGGAAGGAAAATGAGAAGGAGAGGGAGGGAGGAAAGGAAAATGAGAAGAAGAGGGAGAAAGAAAGGACAATGAGGAGAGAAGGGAAGGAAAGAAAGATAATGAGGTGAGGAGGGAAGGAAAAAGGGAGGGAGGGAGGAGGGAGGGAAGGAAGGAAAATGAGAAGAGGAGAGAAGAAAGAAAGGACAATGAGGAGAGAAGGGAAGGAAGGAAGGAAAGTTAATGAGGAGAGGAGGGAGGGAGGGAGGAGGGAGGGAGGGAAGGAAGGAAAATGAGAAGGAGAGGGAGGGAGGAAAGGAAAATGAGAAGAAGAGGGAGGAAAGAAAGGACAATGAGGAGAGAAGGGAAGGAAGGAAAGATAATGAGGTGAGGAGGGAAGGAAGGAAGGAGGGAGGGAGGGAGGTGAGGAAGGAAGGAAGGAAGGAAGGAAGGAAAATGAGAAGAGGAGGGAGGGAGGAAAGGAAAATGGGGAGAGAAGGGAAGGAAGGAGGGAGGGAAGGAAGGAAGGAAGGACAATGAGGAGAGAAGGAAGGAAGGAAAGATAATGAGGAGAGGAAGGAAGGAAGGAGGGAAGGAAGGAAAGAGGGAGGGAAGGAAAATTAGAAAGGGAGGGAGGAAAGAAAGGACAATGAGGAGAGAAGAGAAGGAAGGAAAGATAATGAGGAGAGGGAAGGAAGGAGGGAGGGAAAGAGGGAGGGAGGGAAGGAAGGAAAATAAGAAGGGGAGGGAGGAAAGAAAGGACAATGAGGAGAGAAGGAAGGAAAGAAAGATAATGAGGTGAGGAGGGAAGGAAAAAGGGAGGGAGGGAGGGAGGGAAGGAAGGAAGGAAAATGAGAAGAGGAGAGAAGAAAGAAAGGACAATGAGGAGAGAAGGGAAGGAAGGAAAGTTAATGAGGAGAGGAGGGAGGGAGGGAGGGAAGGAAGGAAGGAAGGAAAATGAGAAGGAGAGGGAGGGAGAAAGGAAAATGAGAAGAAGAGGGAGGAAAGAAGGACAATGAGGAGAGAAGGGAAGGAAGGAAAGATAATGAGGTGAGGAGGGAAGGAAAAAGGGAGGGAGGGAGGGAGGGAAGGAAAATGAGAAGAGGAGAGAAGAAAGAAAGGACAATGAGGAGAGAAGGGAAGGAAGGAATGAAAGTTAATGAGGAGAGGAGGGAGGGAGGGAGGGAGGGAGGGAAGGAAGGAAGGAAGGAAAATGAGAAGGAGAGGGAGGGTGGAAAGGAAAATGAGAAGAAGAGGGAGGAAAGAAAGGACAATGAGGAGAGAGGGAAGGAAAGAAAGATAATGAGGTGAGGAGGGAAGGAAAAAGGGTGGGAGGGAGGGAGGGAGGGAGGGAAGGAAGGAAAATGAGAAGAGGAGAGAAGAAAGAAAGGACAATGAGGAGAGAAGGGAAGGAAGGAAGGAAAGTTAATGAGGAGAGGAGGGAGGGAGGGAGGGAGGGAGGGAAGGAAGGAAAATGAGAAGGAGAGGGAGGGAGGAAAGGAAATGAGAAGAAGAGGGTGGAAAGAAAGGACAATGAGGAGAGAAGGGAAGGAAGGAAAGATAATGAGGTGAGGAGGGAAGGAAGGAAGGAGGGAGGGAGGGAGGTGAGGAAGGAAGGAAGGAAGGAAGGAAGGAAAATGAGAAGAGGAGGGAGGGAGGAAAGGAAATGGGGAGAGAAGGGAAGGAAGGAGGGAGGGAAGGAAGGAAGGAAATGAGAAGAAGAGGGAGGAAAGAAAGGACAATGAGGAGAGTTGGGAAGGAAGGATAGATAATGAGGTTGGGAGGGAAGGAAGGAAGGAGGGAGGGAAGGAAGGAAGGAAGGAAGGAAGGAAGGAAGGAAGGAAGGAAAATGAGAAGAGGAGGGGGGGAAAGAATGGACATGAGGAGAGAAGGGAAGGAAGGAGGGAGGGAAGGAAGGAAGGAAAATGAGAAGAGGAGGGTGGAAAGAAAGGACAATGAGGAGAGAAGGGAAGGAAGAAAGATAATGAGATGAGGAGGGAAGGAAGGAGGGAGGGAGGGAGGTAAGGAAGGAAGGAAGGAAGGAAGGAAGGAAGGAAAATGAGAAGAGGAGGGAGGAAAGAAAGGACAATGAGGAGAGAAGGGAAGGAAGGAAGTTAATGAGGTGAGGTGGGAAGGAAGGAAGGAGGGAGGGAGGGAGGGAGGGAAGGAAGGAAGGAAGGAAGGAAGGAAAATGAGAAGAGGAGGGAGGAAAGAATGGACAATGAAAAGGGAAGGAAGGAGGGAGGGAAGGAAGGAAAATGAGAAGAGGAGGGAGGAAAGAAAGGACAATGAGAGAAGGGAAGGAAGGAAAGATAATGAGGTGAGGAGGGAAGGAAAAAGGGAGGGAGGGAGGGAGGGAGGAAGGAAAATGAGAAGAGGAGAGAGAAGAAGAAAGGACAATGAGGAGAGAAGGGAAGGAAGAAGGAAAGTTATGAGGAGAGGAGGGAGGGAGGGAGGGAGGGAGGGAAGGAAGGAAGGAAGGAAGGAAAATGAGAAGGAGAGGGAGGGAGGAAAGGAAATGAGAAGAGAGGGAGGAAAGAAAGGACAATGAGGAGAGAAGGAAGGAAAGAAAGATAATGAGGTGAGGAGGGAAGGAAAAAGGGAGGGAGGGATGGAGGGAGGGAAGGAAGGAAAATGAGAAGAGTAGAGAAGAAAGAAAGGACAATGAGGAGAGAAGGGAAGGAAGGAAGGAAAGTTAATGAGGAGAGGAGGGAGGGAGGGAGGGAGGGAAGGAAGGAAATGAGAAGGAGAGGAGGGAGGAAAGGAAAATGAGACGAAGAGGGAGGAAAGAAAGGACAATGAGGAGAGAAGGGAAGGAAGGAAAGATAATGAGGTGAGGAGGAAGGAAGGAAGGAGGGAGGAGGGAGGTGAGGAAGGAAGGAAGGAAGGAAAGAGAAATGAGGAAGAGGAGGAAGGGAGGAAAGGAAATGGGGAGAAAGGGAAGGAAGGAGGGAGGGAAGGAAGGAGCGAAAATGAGAAAGAAGAGGGAGGAAAGAAAGGACAATGAGGAGAGAAGGGAAGGAAGGAAAGATAATGAGGTGAGGAGGGAAGGAAGGAAGGAGGGAGGGAGGGAAGGAAGGAAGGAAGGAAGGAAGGAAGGAAGGAAGAAGGAAAATGAGAAGAGGAGGGGGAAAGAATGGACAATGAGGAGAGAAGGGAAGGAAGGAGGGAGGGAAGGAAGGAAGGACAAATGAGAAGAGGAGGAGGAAAGAAAGGACAATGAGGAGAGAAGGGAAGGAAGGAAAGATAATGAGATGAGGAGGGAAGGAAGGAGGGAGGGAGGGAGGTAAGGAAGGAAGGAAGGAAGGAAGGAAGGAAGGAAGGAAAATGAGAAGAGGAGGGAGGAAAGAAAGGACAATGAGGAGAGAAGGGAGGAAGGAAAGATAATGAGGTGAGGAGGGAAGGAAGGAAGGAGGGAGGGAGGGAGGGAGGGAAGGAAGGAAGGAAGGAAGGAAGGAAAATGAGAAGAGGAGGGAGGAAAGAATAGACAATGAAAAGGGAAGGAAGGAGGGAGGGAAGGAAGGAAATGAGAGAGAGTAGGAGGAAAGAAAGGACAATGAGGAGAGAAGGGAAGGAAGGAAAGATAATGAGGTGAGGAGGGAAGGAAAAAGGGAGGGAGGGAGGGAGGGAGGGAAGGAAAATGAGAAGAGGAGAGAAGAAAGAAAGGACAATGAGGAGAGAAGGGAAGGAAGGAAGGAAAGTTAATGAGGAGAGGAGGGAGGGAGGGAGGGAGGGAAGGAAGGAAGGAAAATGAGAAGGAGAGGGAGGGAGGAAAGGAAAATGAGAAGAAGAGGGAGGAAAGAAAGGACAATGAGGAGAGAAAGGAAGGAAGGAAAGATAATGAGGTGAGGAGGGAAGGAAAAAGGGAGGGAGGGAGGGAGGGAGGGAGGGAAGGAAAATGAGAAGAGGAGAGAAGAAAGAAAGGACAATGAGGAGAGAAGGGAAGGAAGGAAGGAAAGTTAATGAGGAGAGGAGGGAGGGAGGGAGGGAGGGAGGGAAGGAAGGAAGGAAGGAAGGAAAATGAGAAGGAGAGGGAGGGAGGAAAGGAAAATGAGAAGAAGAGGGAGGAAAGAAAGGACAATGAGGAGAGAAGGGAAGGAAAGAAAGATAATGAGGTGAGGAGGGAAGGAAAAAGGGAGGGAGGGAGGGAGGGAGGGAAGGAAGGAAAATGAGAAGAGGAGAGAAGAAAGAAAGGACAATGAGGAGAGAAGGGAAGGAAGGAAAGTTAATGAGGAGAGGAGGGAGGGAGGGAGGGAAGGAAGGAAGGAAAATGAGAAGGAGAGGGAGGGAGGAAAGGAAAATGAGAAGAAGAGGGAGGAAAGAAAGGACAATGAGGAGAGAAGGGAAGGAAGGAAAGATAATGAGGTGAGGAGGGAAGGAAGGAAGGAGGGAGGGAGGGAGGTGAGGAAGGAAGGAAGGAAGGAAGGAAGGAAAATGAGAAGAGGAGGGAGGGAGGAAAGGAAAATGGGGAGAGAAGGAAAGGAAGGAGGGAGGGAAGGAAGGAAGGAAAATGAGAAGAAGAGGGAGGAAAGGAAAATGAGAAGAAGAGGGAGGAAAGAAAGGACAATGAGGAGAGAAGGGAAGGAAGGAAAGATAATGAGGTGAGGAGGGAAGGAAGGAAGGAGGGAGGGAAGGAAGGAAGGAAGGAAGGAAGGAAGGAAGGAAGGAAAATGAGAAGAGGAGGGGGGAAAGAATGGACAATGAGGAGAGAAGGGAAGGAAGGAGGGAGGGAAGGAAGGAAGGAAAATGAGAAGAGGAGGGAGGAAAGAAAGGACAATGAGGAGAGAAGGGAAGGAAGGAAAGATAATGAGATGAGGAGGGAAGGAAGGAGGGAGGGAGGGAGGGAGGTAAGGAAGGACGGAAGGAAGGAAGGAAGGAAGGAAGGAAAATGAGAAGAGGAGGGAGGAAAGAAAGGACAATGAGGAGAGAAGGGAAGGAAGGAAAGATAATGAGGTGAGGAGGGAAGGAAGGAAGGAGGGAGGGAAGGAAGGAAGGAAGGAAGGAAGGAAGGAAGGAAGGAAGGAAAATGAGAAGAGGAGGGAGGAAAGAATGGACAATGAAAAGGGAAGGAAGGAGGGAGGGAAGGAAGGAAAATGAGAAGAGGAGGGAGGAAAGAAAGGACAATGAGGAGAGAAGGGAAGGAAGGAAAGATAATGAGGTGAGGAGGGAAGGAAAAAGGGAGAGAGGGAGGGAGGGAAGGAAGAAGGAAAATGAGAAGAGGAGAAAAGAAAGAAAGGACAATGAGGAGAGAAGGGAAGGAAGGAAGGAAAGTTAATGAGGAGAGGAGGGAGGGAGGGAGGGAGGGAGGGAAGGAAGGAAAATGAGAAGAAGAGGGAGGGAGGAAAGGAAAATGAGGAGAGAAGGGAAGGAAGGAGGGAGGGAAGGAAGGAAGGAAAATGAGAAGAGGAGGGAGGAAAGAAAGGACAATGAGGAGAGAAGGGAAGGAAGGAAGGAGGGAGGGAAGGAAGGAAGGAAAATGGGGTGAGGAGGGAAGGAAGGAGAGGGAGGGAGGGAAGGAAGGAAGGACAGAAAATGAGAAGAGGAGGGAGGAAGGAAAGGACAATGGGGAGAGAAGGGAAGGAAGGAAGGAAGGAAGGAAGGAAGGAAGGAAGGAAGATGAGAAGAGGAGGGAGGAAAGAAAGGACAATGAGGAGAGAAGGGAAGGAAGGAAGGAAAATGAGAAGAGGAGGGAGGAAAGAAAGGACAATGAGGAGAGAAGGGAAGGAAGGAGGGAGGGAAGGAAAATGAGAAGAGGAGGGAGGAAAGAAAGAGAGGAGAATGAGTAGAGTAGGGAAGGAAGGAAAGGGAAGGGAAGAGGAAGGAAGGAGGAAGAGAAGAGAATGTAATAATAATAACAATAGTAGTAGTAGTAATAATAATAATAGTAATGGCTTTATTTATATCCCGCTCCTCTCCCCACTGGGACTTGGACTGGTTCACAGCAATATGAAATCACAAAATACTAGTCTTGTGCATTTGTATAGAATCGCTATCCATTTCTGTTTGTTACATTCGAGGGGAGAGGAGAGGAGAGAAGGAAGGAAGGAAATAGGATCTCAGCCACAAATAGCGAGAGCGTAATGGCACTCAGCCACACTATGCCTAACACAGAATACACACTTGATTTTCTTTTCACAATTCCTCTCATGCAACACTGCAACAGAGTCCTCTTGCTCCTTACTTTATTAGTTAATTCTAACAGGTTTTTTCTTTTCTTCTGGCCGAATTGTTTCCAATTGCAATGCGGATTATGGATAATACGCCAATATTTTCAGACATAACGTACTATAATTATTCCATTCCATTATCATCTACAAAGTTCATGATTGAGAACCACACCATCGAGTTACAAAAAAACAAAACAAAAAGAACATCTCAATATATACTTGTATTAGTAAGTTTAGGATTTTGTGTTGGGCCACATTCAATGGATGTGAGACTAAGCCAGGTAAGGGCAAACTTCAGCCCTCCTCCAGGTGTTTTGGACTTAAACTACCACAATTCCTAGCAGCCAGTAGGAACTGAAGTCCAAAACACCTGGAGGGAGGGCCAGCGTTTGCTCTTGCCTGTACTTACAGCATATTGGCTGTTAGGAATTGTGGGAGTTGAAGTCCAAAACACCTGAAGGGCCCAAGTTTGCCCATGCCTGGACTCTAAGCCATGGGACCGCTTGGCAACTCACCATGGTGGAGTCCTCCCGGCTCAGGATGAGGAACCCATGCCTCTTCCCATCGTCTGGCGGCTCTGGCGGAGATGGCTCCTTCTCTGCGTTTTCTCCTTGAGCATCTTCCTCCTGCTGCATTGATAGAAAACATAATGAAACATAATGAAACTGTTGTAACTCAGCGTGTGCCTTCTGTATCTACTAGTGCTAGTAGGAGGAAACGAGGCTTGGAAGAGGAAGATGCTCAGCAGCAGCTGAAGCGCATTAGGGACATGTTCCTAGAATCTAGTGATGAGGAAGAGTTTCAAGGGTTTACTCATGAGGAGATGGAGATGGAGGATTACCGTGGTGTAAAGCAAGTAGCACGCAGTTCAGATAGCGATGAGGAATCCATTTCCAAGCGTGTTAAAGACATAGCAGATAGCTACGGGTCTGAAAGTGATGATGAAGAGCTGGACTGGACCAGGGTCCAGGAGGTTCAGGATGTGATTAATGCTCCAACTTCCAGTGGGGAGTTCCAAGGGTTCACAGACTCATGGGTTTAGAATACTGCTTCTCAGGATGCAGCCCGGAGTGCAGACTGGCAACAATGGAGGGAACGCAGTTCACCTGTGGAACTGGATGCACCTGGAGGCGAATCCAGCGACTCTGATGGGATTTAAGGAGTAGCTTTGGGGCTATCATGTTGCAGAGTTCAAAGTGTCGTGTACCTGTGTATCCTGCTGTTAACTCTTGCCTTGAGTCCTTGCATCCAGAATTGTGTTTCGTGATCGTGCTGACTACTTTGCCTGGCTTGGAACCGTGAGTCTTGTCTCCTGCCCTGACCTTGGACCGTCTTGACTATTCTTCAATTCTGCCTGTCTCCAGCGTGGACTTCGGACCGTTCCTCATACTGCTTTTTGTGTTGTGATTTTTGAGCTGACTGTATTCCATTCTAACCATGAGCTGTTTTGCCTGCCTTACCTCAGTTTCCTTTTTTCTGCCCAGACTGCCTGGGCTCCTGCTTTGTTTACATTCCTGCAAGCGCAGGCTCTTTTGTTTATATGCTCTGCTGATAAGAGCCATTTGACTTGTTAATTGCCATTAAACTCCTTTTGTTAACCCTTAAGCGGCTGTTTTGCCTCGTTGCTCTGCCTGGGTCTTGACAGAAACTGAGTTTTATCTACTTGGGATATTAAGATGGACAAATCGACAGAAAATGAGGAAGGTGTCATGATAAAATATGCTGCATGGTTTGAGAGTGAGATTGTATGAAAGGCGTATGAATGCGGCCCAATTGGGCTGAAGATACCATTCTAAGGAATGAGGCCTGGAAAACTACAAGACAGAGGCGAATCATAGAATCAAAGAGTTGGAAAAGACCTCATGAGCCATCCAGTCCAACCCCCTGCCAAGAAGCAGGAATATTGCATTCAAATCACCCCTGACAATTGGACACTTTCCCTTCGTTTGCAAGAAGCCTAAATACCTTTTTCTAACATGAAAACATTATGTTTTCACCAACATGAAAGCATTGCGATGACCTTTCCCTGAGCTGGCTTCTCGTCTGCTGGCTAGGCGAGAACTCCTCCTGACCCGCAAATCAAGACGGGCTTGCCGGGTCAGGTCACTATCAAGGCTTTCTGCACTTTCACTATCAGCGTGGGAAGGCAAAGGCCTCTCTACCTGTTCGCTATCTACTTCATTAACATTCCTTTCTTCTGAGAACCGCTGTGTTGACTCTGCACTGTCTGTGGGAGTCTCAGAAAAAGACCTAGGAGCAGGCCTAGGGATCTGAGGCACAGAAAAAGAGCCAGGAATCTGAATCCCATCATCCTCATCATCAGAGAACGTCTCAGGCCCAGAATCACGCTGAACCACAACACCTTGCAAACAAGGATTAATGACTTAGATGAAGGGCTAGAAGGCATGATCATCAAGTTTGCAGACGACACCAAATTGGGAGGGATAGCCAATAGTCCAGAGGACAGGAGCAGAATTCAAAACGATCTTGACAGATTAGAGAGATGGGCCAAAACTAACAAAATGAAGTTCAACAGTGACAAATGCAAGATACTCCACTTTGGCAGAAAAAATGAAATGCAAAGATACAGAATGGGGGACAATGCCTGGCTCGAGAGCAGTACGTGTGAAAAAGATCTTGGAGTCCTCGTGGACAACAAGTTAAACATGAGCCAACAATGTGATGTGGCGACAAAAAAAGCCAATAGGATTTTGGCCTGCATCAATAGGAGCCTAGTGTCTAGATCTAGGGAAGTAATGCTACCCCTCTATTCTGCTTTGGTTAGACCACATCTGGAATATTGTGTCCAATTCTGGGCACCACAATTCAAGAGAGATATTGACAAGCTGGAATGTGTTCAGAGGAGGGCGACTAAAATGATCAAGGGTCTGGAGAACAAGCCCTATGAGGAGCGGCTTAGGGAACTGGGCATGTTTAGCCTGAAGAAGAGAAGGCTGAGAGGAGACATGATAGCCATGTATAAATATGTGAGAGGAAGCCACAGGGAGGAGGAGGGAGCAAGCTTGTTTTCAGCTTCCTTGGAGACTAGGACACGGAACAATGGCTTCAAACTACAAGAGAGGAGATTCCATCTGAACATTAGGAAGAACTTCCTGACTGTGAGAGCCGTTCAGCAGTGGAACTCTCTGCCCCGGAGTGTGGTGGAGGCTCCTTCTTTGGAAGCTTTTAAGCAGAGGCTGGATGGCCATTTGTCAGGGGTGCTTTGAATGCAATATTCCTGCTTCTTGGCAGAATGGGGTTGGACTGGATGGCCCAGGAGGTCTCTTCCAACTCTTTGATTCTATGATTCTAAGGAGAAACTAAAAATGTATGTTTCTTGGGGTATTTGGTCACAAAGCAGAGCTGCAAAATATAGACAGGTTTAGTGGTCTTTGCTCTCCCCAAACTGCTCTCCACATTTGCAGATTTGATTATTCAGATTTGATTAAAATGTGTTTTATAGGAATCTACAGGTCCTCAACTGAAATTGCCGTCACTTTCTACCAGAAACTGAACATGGATTCATGCTTGAAGAACCCAGAGATTTCTAAAGTGGTTTTCTCAGCGTAAAAAGGCATGTTTTATTTGTGGTTTTTCACTTTCACAGGGAACTTGTGCCCCCAATCCCAGCAAATGTAGAGGGTTGACTGTGTACGTTGTGTATATCTGCAGAATCAATATTTTACCTACATAGAACATACAATTTATGTTTTCACTAACTGTCCCCTGCCACGCGTTGCTGTGGCCCACTCTGTGTATATGTGTTTTGTGTGTATATGTATGTGTCTATGTGTATATATGTGGTTTTGTGCATGCGTTGTAATGTATTATTTTATTTTATTTTTGGCTTTTTAAGTCTCTTCCACTGTGTTTTTCAGTGTTTTTATGAGTGATGGTCACTTGTTGGCCTGATAGGTGTCTTGTGTCCAGATTTGGTGTCAATTCATCCAATGGTTTTTGAGTTATGTTAATCCCACAAACGAACATTACATTTTTATTTATATAGATGGAGACTGGAGGAGCTTTGATGAATTCACCTGCTTTTCAAAGTGACTGAAGAAAATATATAGCATCCTGTTTACCCTAGTTTGAGCCAAAATTGAGCAAAAACCCTTTGCATATTTACTACCATTATATGGAGTAATATGAACCTAGCACACAAATAGAGAATGCAATCCAGAGACTCAAATAAGATATAGCAGTATTATTATTCTAAGCGATACGCACCACTGGGGCTTCCGTCTTCTGGGGCGCAATCACCGTCCACATGTCATAGCAGCCAGGGAGTTCAAAAGTGGTCACTACCTGCGGCCGGATGCTTTTCTGTTGGAAAGAGAGGGAAATCAAGATTCTAGCACAGACATGGGCAAACTTGGGCCTTCCAGGTGTTTTGGAATTCAACTTCCACAATCCTAACAGCCAGCTCTTTGATTGTAGGTTAACTATAAAGCAACTATAAGTCCCAAATGACAAAGTCAATCTCACCCCAACCCTAGCAGTATTCAAATTTGGACGTATTGGGCCAAATTTCGTCCAGTGTCTGAAAATACATCCTGCATATCAGATATTTGAAGTAGCAATTAAAATAATGTTATGGTTGGGGAATGCATGAGGAACTGTATTGAGGGGTCGCGGCATTAGGAAGGTTGAGAAACACTGCTACAGACAATCGAACTGCTAGGTTGGCAGAAGCTGAGGTTGACAGCGGAAGCTCACGCTGCTCCCTGGAATCGAACCTGCGACCTTTCAGTCAACAAGCTCAGCAGCTCAGCACGTTAACCCACCGCGCCACTGGAGGCTCCAGGGGACCACTAGTATATATATAAAAATGCTCTGTGCATAATGAGTACCTTAAAAACAAAAGAACCAATGGACAAAATCACACCAAATTTGGCAACAAAACATCTAACAACACAAGGAGTGACCATCACTCAAAAAATTATGATTTTGTCATTTGGAAGTTGTAGTTGCTGGGATTTATAGTTCACCTATCATCAAAGAGCATTCTGAACTCCACCAGCAATGGAATTGAACGAAATTTGGCACACAGAATTCCCATGACCAACAGAAAATACTGAAAGGGTTTGGTGGGCCTTGACCTTGAGTTTTGGAGTTGTAGTTCATCTACATCCAGAGGGCACTGTGGACTCAAACAATGATGGATCTGGACCAAACTTGACAGGAATAATTAATATGCCCAAATGTGAACACAGATGGAGTTTGGGGGAAATAGACTTTGACATTTGGGTTACTAGGATGTATAGCTCATCTACAATCAAAGAGCATTCCGAACCCCACCAACGATGGAATTGAGCCAAACATCCTACACAGAACCCCGATATGTTTTCTGGTGGTCTTTGGTGACCCTTTTGACACCCCCCCCCCGGTGACCTCCCCCCCCCCCGGCCCCGGGTCTTGACTTCCCAGATGGAGAAATGCTGCCTTAAGGCCATCCAGTCCCAACTCCCTTCACCAGGACAAGAAAACATAATCAAAGATCTCCTGACAAAGGGCCATCCAGCCATTCACACACACACATATGATACGTATATGACAGATGCAGTATCCAAGATTTGAAAGGGACCCCTAAAGATATGTTGCATGCTCCAGAGTAGGCAAACCAAACCTCCACATCAACACTGGCAAAGAAACAGCAAGAAATACTGTTTACCCACAAGCATTAAAAATTAGATATATTAGAAACCAACACTTTCTCGTTACTTTATTTTCCAGGTCACCAGACTGGGCCACAGCAACGTGTGGCAGGGGACCACTACTACTATAATAAGTCTGTGGTTGTAATGCAGCTTAACACTACTTGAACTGCTCTGGCTCAGGACTGTGGAATGCTGGGATTCGCAGTTTGGTGAGGCACCCACACTCTCTGGCAGAAAAGGCTAGAGGCTTGGTGAAACCACAACTCATAGAATCATAGAATCAAAGAGTTGGAAGAGACCTCATGGGCCATCCAGTCCAACCCCATCCTGCCAAGAAGCAGGAATATTGCATTCAAATCACCCCTGACAGATGGCCATCCAGCCTCTGCTTAAAAGCTTCCAAAGAAGGAGCCTCCACCACACTCCGGGGCAGAGAGTTCCACTGCTGAACAGCTCTCACAGTCAGGAAGTTCTTCCTGAGCCATGGCAACTGAAGTGGCGTCAACTTGCATTCATTCTACAAGTGTAGACACACTTTAGGAATGGTGAGTGCTAGAAGAAAGCCTTGTTGGCCTCAAAGGGGCAAGTTTCATCCACAGGGTTTGCCACCTCCCTTGCTGAAACTCTTCCCCCAACAGGATACAGTTAAAAAGGATATGGTTAGAAATCCATATCTGCAAATTGCCAAATTTGGCCGAATTCTGAATCGATTGCTGTAATTCTGTGCATCCCTATTAAAGATAATAATAATAATAATAATAATAATAATAATAATAATAATAATAATAATCTGGGGGAGTCCCTGCTCTCGGTCCTGCCATCTTCACAGGTTTTGCTAGCGGAGACGAGAGACAAGGCCTTCTCAGCGGTGGCCCCTCGGCTGTGGAATGCCCTCCCCAGGAATATTAGATTGGCCCCCACTCTCTTAACGTTTTGTAAAAAAGTCAAAACCTGGTAATTTGAGCAGGCTTTCCCAAATGCAGTGTAGCAGACAAACTCTGATCTCAGAATGACTGGACAATGCAACTGGATAATCATTTTGGCAATGAGATGCAGAGGATTTATGTTTATTTAGTGAATTTTAATCTATATTTAAATGTTTTAACTGTTTTTATATTTTTGGGCATTGAATTGTTTACAATTCAATGCCCAATAATATAATTTTTTATTGTTTTTATTGATTTTGATGTTTAAACTGACTGTCTTAATTGTTATAATTGCTGTTTACATGTTTTATCCATTGTTATGTTTATGCTGGCACCGAATTGTGCCTTTGTAAGCCGCCCTGAGTCCCCCCTCGGGGGTCGAGAAGGGCGGGGTAGAAATATGCGAAATAAATAAATAAATAAATAAATGAAAACAGTTAAAACATTTAAACATAAATAAAAATTCACTAAATAATAACACCAATAAAAACATAAGTCCTCCGCATCTCATTACCAAAATCATTATCCAGTCGCGTTGTCCAGTCATTTATTTACTATATTTCTATACCGCCATTCTCAGCCCGAGGGTTGAGTAAATAAATAAATAAATATAATACTGATTGAAGGTTTGAGCTGAGAAACTCTGCTTCAGGTTGAAGAAACACCTGTCAGAACTCATTGCGCAAAAGCCTGTGGCAGTGAGAAGAGTCCAGTGCACACTGCACACCAGTGTCATTCTCATGGATGCCTTCCACTCACCTGCAGGACCGAAAGGGCACCGTTCTTGCCGTAACCGGAGCACACCACGATTTCCAGGTCAGGCTCCAGGCTGTTCTGGAACTGAAAGGGACCACAAACAAGACAACAGCTTGTAAGCAGATGGACAGAATGTTTGGAAAAATGTTTGGAAAAAAACAAAACAAACACATTTTTCAAGTGACAAGAAACAACGAAAAGGATCCCAGACCGATGCAAAGCCCATAGCGGTTTCAGATAGGAAAAAGCTTTTTCTGTGTAGAAGTAATATTCTGCACAGAAATATTAGTCCAAGTGTGGGGAAAGTAGTTTGCTATATAGAAAATCGTGTTATTGGGGAACACACACAGAAAAAACATATCTGGCGCAAAATATAGTATTCTCCTATAGGAATCCCCAATTTCCTGTATATCAGTGGTTCCCAAGAAGAGACAGAGAGTTTCATCTATGCTGATGATCGTGCCATCACCACTCAAGCAGGGAGATGGTAGAACAGAAGCTTTCCGAAGCTCTAAGTGCTCTTACTGCCTATTACAGGGAAAACCAGCTGATCCCCAACCCATCTAAAATACAGACATGTGCCTTTCATCTCAAGAACAGAGAAGCATCCCGAGCTCTGAAAATCACCTGGGAAGGAATCCCACTGAAGCATTGCAGCGCACCCAAATCCCTGGGAGTCACTCTGGACTGTGCTCCCACCTTTTGCCTGAACATCAAGCAAAAGGTGGGAGCTAGAAACAATACTATACGAAAGCTGACTGGCACAACCTGGGGATCACAACCAGATACAGTGAAGACATCTGCCCTTGCGCTGTGCTACTCTGCTGCTGAGTATGCATGCCCAGTGTGGAACACATCTCACCACGCTAAAACACTGGATGTGGCTCTTAATGAGACATGCCACATTATCACGGGGTGTCTGCGCCCTACACCACTGGAGAAATTACACTGCTTAGCCGGTATTGCACCACCTGGCATCCGCTGGGAAGTAGCAGCCAATAGTGAAAGGACCAAGGCAGAGACATCTCCAGCTCATCCCCTGTTTGGGTATCAGCCAGCACGCCAACGACTTAAATCTAGAAATAGTTTTCTAAGATCTACAGAGACACTTGCTGGAACACCCCAGCAAGCGAGAGTCCAAAAGTGGCAGGCTCAAACCCAGAACTTCAACCAATGGCTGATACCAAATGAGAGACTCCCCCCTGGGCACACAGAGGATTGGGCGACTTGGAAGGCGCTGAACAGACTGCGCTCTGGCACCACGAGATGCAGAGCCAACCTTAAGAAATGGAGCCACAAAGTGGAATCCTCGACATGCGAGTGTGGAGAAGAGCAAACCACTGACCACCTGCTGCAATGCAACCTGAGCCCTGCCACATGCACAATGGAGGACCTTCTTGCGGCAACACCACAAGCACTCCAAGAGGCCAGATACTGGTCAAAGGACATTTAACCAACTACCAAACTCACAATTTTTGTATTTTGCCTGTTTGTTTGCGTTGTTCTGTTAGAAATGTAATATAATTTGACTGGTTGTCCTGACACGACAAATAAATAGTGGTTCCCAAACTTTTTTTGACCAGGGACCACTTGATGAGGGTTACGAGTCAGTTTTTGGTCAACTTTAGATTTGGTTTGGTTCTTTGGGGTGCAGAAAATTGCATTGAATAGAATCATAGAAGAGAATCCTAGAGTTGGAAGAGACCTCATGGGCCATCCAGTCCAACTCCATTCTGCCAAGAAGCAGGAGAATCGCGTTCAAAGCACCCCCGACAGATGGCCATCCAGTCTCTGTTCAAAAGCCTCTAAAGAAGGAGCCTCCACCACACTCCGGGGCAGAGAGTTCCACTGCTGAACGGCTCTCACAGTCAGGAAGTTCTTCCTCATGTTCAGATGGAATCTTCTTTCTTGTAGTTTGAAGCCATGGCTCCATTGCATCCTAGTCTCCAGGGCAGCAGAAAACAAGTTTGCTCCCTCCTCCCTGTGGCTTCCTCTCATGTATTTATACATGGCTATCATGTCTCCTCTCAGCCTTCTCTTCTTCAGGCTAAACGTGACCAGCTCTTTAAGCCGCTCCTCATAGGGCTTGTTCTCCAGACCCTTGATCATTTTAGTCGCCCTCCTCTGGACACATTCCAGCTTGTCAACATCTCTCTTCAATTGTGGTGCCCAGAATTGGACACAGTGTGATTCCAGGTGTGGACCAACCAAGGGGAGCATGGGGAGCATGGCTTCCCTGGATCTAGACACTAGACTCCTCTTGATGCAGACCAAAATCCCATTGGCTTTTTTTTTTTTTGCCGCCACATCACATTGTTGGCTCATGTTTAACTTGATGCCCATGAGGACTCCAAGAGAGGCCACATCAGCTCTAGTTTCCTCACAACCTCTGTGGATGCCTGCCACAGATGCAGGCAAAACATCAGGAGAGAATGCTTCTAGAACATGGCCATGGAGTCTGAAAAACCTTCAACAACCCAGAGTGTCAAGGAATGCAGCATCCATACCTCCTCAGAAAGGAAAGCAGGTTCACCCATGGCGGCATTAGCACAAGGACCAATGTTCAGGATGCTGTCGCACACCTGGAAGAGTCAGAAGGAGAAAACATCAAATGCATACAGAAATTGGGGTCTTGTAAGTAAGTTACACAACAGGATCAGTGTCAGGTCTAACCACAGGAGTCATTGAAATTGGGGTCTGGTGCTGTTGGGGTTCCGCCTGCGTGTGAACCTGAACCTGATTCTCTGAGTGTATTTCCTGATGCTACTGAAAATTTATTTCTCCCTGATGGTAATGAAAATGTTGATTCTGAGGTCAGTGGCTTGGAAAGTGAAACTACACATTCTGATGAGAATGTTGCAGAGCCAAGCGGTGATAGCTCTCCAGAGGAGATAGCACCTGGCTTCCTTAATGAGGAGAGAAAAGGACAGATTTGGAAAAACAGGAGTGAATCACAGAGTCTGCGAAGGTCAAGCAGATTAAGGGAAAAGGAAACATAGGCTTCAAAGCCTGGAGGTGTGTCAGGAAACAGTTTCTTCAGTTTTAAGTGCCTCTTGCCGGGTTGTCTCGTTAGATCAGGCATCGTTTAGACTGAGGCATTACCTTGGCAGATTTCCCTGTTTCCCGTGGCCTACATCCCAAGAGGCTTCTAGTGTTCCAAGTACAGTTAGTGAATTGCTAACAGGTTCCAGGTTTTTACAGTGTTGCTTTTGGAATTTTGACCTAATTCATGGAAATTTGTGATTGCTGAATTTTACTGTGGCTTTTTGACTTTGCATTTTCCTCTATTTTGTAACCATTTTTCATCAATAAAAAGGGATTTTTTCCCACAGTCAAGTGTGGTGGATTGTTATCTTATGGTCTTGTTTCCTGCTCTGGGTTGCAACAGTATCTTTACCTTGCCCACAAGACAATACCTCAAAAGAGTAAGTGGAAAGTTGGGTTCCAGACTGGGCTTCGCTGCCGTACACCTCGATCTCATCCACCTCGTCCTGAGGAGCTGACTTTCCCCCTGCAAATTAGGACATCAGTGAACAGATCAGAGAACTGGGACAAAACCAATGAACTTAATTTCATTAGGGAGAAATATAAAGTGCCACACTTAGGCAGAAAAAATGAAATGCACATATATAGAATGAGAGACATCTGGCTTGAATACAGTTCATGAGAAAAAGATCTAGAAGTGAGTTGTTGTAGGTTTTTTCAGGCTATATGGCCATGTTCTAGAGGCATTCTCTCCTGACGTTTCGCCTGCATCTATTGCAAGCATCCTCAGAGGTAGTGAGGTCTGTTGGAACTAGGAAAAAGGGTTTATATATCTGTGGAATGACCAGGGTGGGACAAAGGACCAGGGCATCCTGTGACTGAGCAAAGAGCCTCTTACCTGGCCAGTTGGCCTGCTGCTCCACACGTTTCTTCTTGACAGGAGGCTCTTCCTGCAAGTAGAAGGAAATCACGTCAATAAGGGCTCTCTTAAGCCTTTGGATCTGACCGATCCCACACAACATCTGCTTGCCTTGGATACACCCCAGTCCTGCTCCTGCCTTTGAGAAAAGAAGAGTTTCCAACCAGATCACTATTCACTTCAGAGAGTTTCACTTCACATTCAGAGAGTTTCATCTATGCTGATGATCGTGCCATCACCGCTCAAGCAGGGAGCTTTGAGATGGTAGAACAGAAGCTCTCCGAAGCTCTAGGTGCCCTTACTGCCTATTACAGGGAAAACCAGCTGATCACCAACCCATCTAAAACACAGACATGTGCCTTTCATCTCAAGAACAGACAAGCATCCCGAGCTCTGAAGATCACCTGGGAAGGAATCCCACTGGAGCATTGCAGCGCACCCAAATACCTGGGAGTCACTCTGGACCATTCTCTGACCTCCAAGAAGCACTGCCTGAACATCAAGCAAAAAGTGGGTGCTAGAAACAATATCATACGAAAGCTGACTGGCACAACCTGGGGATCACAACCAGACACAGTGAAGACATCTGCCCTTGCGCTATGCTACTCTGCTGCTGAATACGCATGCCCGGTGTGGAACACATCTCACCACGCTAAAACAGTGGATGTGGCCCTTAATGAGACATGCCGCATTATCACGGGGCGTCTGCGCCCTACACCACTGGAGAAATTACACTGCTTAGCATTTAATGGCTTGGAAGTGCCTGGGGGGAATCTTTTGTTGAGAGGTGATTTGATGTGCCTGATTGTTTACTCTCTGTTGTTTTGCTGTTGTAATTTTTGAGTTTTTTTAATACTGGTAGCCAGATTTTGTTCATTTTCATGGTTTCTTCCTTTCTGTTGAAATTGTCCACATGCTTGTGGATTTCAATGGCTTGCCCAAACACGAATCAAGGAACATGAAAGGCATGGCAGACTGACTCAGCCAAGCATCCTCAGAGGTAGTGAGGTCTGTTGGAAATAGGACAATGGGTTTATATATCTGTGGAATGACTGGGGTGGGGCAAAGAGCTCTTCTCTGCTGGAGCTGGGTGTGAATGTTTTAACTGACCACCTTCATTAGCATTTGAAGGCCTGGCTGAGCCTGGGAAAATCTTTTGTTGAGAGGTGTTAAGATGTGTCTGGTTGTTTCCTCTCTGCTGTTTTTCTGTTGTAATTTTAGAATCAAGGAACAGGAAAGGCACTGCAGACTCCTTCAACCAGAGAAGTCAGCCATAGCAGAGCACCTGATGAACCAACCTGGACACAGCATATTATTTGAGAACACAAAAATGCTGGACCACTCTCACAACCACCATGTCAGACTACACAAAGAAGCCACTGAAAAACAACAGAGAGTAAACAATCAGGCACATCAAATCACCTCTCAACAAAAGATTCCCCCCAGGCACTTCCAAGCCATTAAATGCTAATCAAGGTGGTCAGTTGAAACATTCACACCTAGCTCCAGCAGACAAAAAGTCCTTTCTCCCACCCTGGTCATTCCACAGATATATAAACCCATTTTTCTAGTTCCAACAGACCTCACCACCTCTGAGGATGCTTGCCATAGATGCAGGCAAAACGTTAGGAAAAAATGCCTCTAGACCATGGCCATATAGCCTGAAAAAACCTACAACAACCTAGTGATTCTGGCCATGAAAGCTTTCAACAACCTTTACACATTTTTTCTATCCTGAGCAGAAAGAGAATACACACACACACACATGCACACACGCGCACACACACATATATATCCCTCTGTAATCTTACTGCTTTCTCCGTAGCGTCCTTGGCTGTGTTTACGGGGGGCTCCTGCAGTTTCTCGGTGTACCTGAGAAGGAGGGAGTTGCCCAGCCGTGATCCCAGGAAGAGGTAGCCTGGATCCATGGTGATCATCTAGGATCCAAGACAGAGAAAACGATGAGCGAAAGAGAAGGAGGGAGTTGAGACAAAGCAACTGTTAGGAACTGTGGGAGGTGAAGTCCGAAACACCTGGAGGGTCTGTTGCACTCCAGGACAGGAAAAGCCCTCTGACTATAAACACCACACTGTTGCCCAAACACAATCCTTTTACTGAAGATAATTAAAAAGCAGGAAAGTAAAAAGCACTTTAAAGAAATAAATAAATCCAATTAGGTAAGAAGATAAACAGGAGCAAAAATAGTCCAGGGTAAAGTTCAGCAAAGTCGATATTAAAAAAGTCCACACTTCTCTAATATAATTCAGGAAAACAGGAAACACCCATGTCATGAGTAGGCATTCATACAATCCAAGAATCTGAACCATGAAACAAGAAATACTGAGGCAAGAATCTTCCCAGCAAGGCTTCCATGAAACAAGGACCAGAATTTCACTTGATTCCAAATGATGCTTCATCTGACTATATTTCCCATACTTGCAACTTTTATTCCCTCATTAAATTATTCTAAGAACTCGGAAATGGGTTTAACTTTAATTGAGATTCCCTTATCTTTTTCTGTCGGATCCTGGCAAACCGCCGAAGCCACTGTTCAGTCTGCCTATTTTGACTAATCTCCTTCCTCCTATCTATTTGCTCATTAACTTTTGCAGCTGGACCAGGTGCCAAGTTGTTTTCAAGCCCCAAATCCTGGGAACTCAGCTATTCAGGGAGTACACCATCATCCCCACACCCTTCAGAGATATTCTCATGGGAAACTACTTATTTTCCGAGCCCAATTCAAGGTGCAGGTGCTTACCTACAAAGCCCTGAACGGTTTGGGACCACCCTACCTGCGTGACCGCATCTCCATCTACGAACCCACACACTCGCTCCGGTCATCTGGGGAGGCCCTGCTCGTGATCCCACCCACGTCGCAAGCGCGCTTGGTGGGGACACGGGACAGGGCCTTTTCTGTGGCTGCCCCCCGACATTGGAATGCCCTTCCAAAAGATCTTTGACAGGCCCCTACTTTGGCAGCTTTCAGAAAGAACCTAAAAACTTGGCTGTTCCGATGTGCCTTCTCAGATTAGGAATTCCCCATCCCAAGTCCTAGAAGCACTTTAGTACAATTAATATTACTGCACACTGCACTATTTTTAATCCTATGTTCTTCCTGCCACTCCAGCACTTTTAACCCTGTACCCCATTGCGCTGGCCGGCCCAGTTTTAAAGTGTCTTGATGTATTGTTACTGTTGTTTGTTATTTTGCTTAACTATTTGATTTGCTTTGTTTACTATTGTTGTGTTATGTTTTTACTGTATTGTGTTTCTGAGGTTTCGGCCTGTGTAAGCCGCATCGAGTCTTTCGGGAGATGCTAGCGGGGTACAAATAAAGTTAATAATAATAATAATAATTTTCACAGGGTGGCGCAGTGCGTTAAACCTCTGTGCCGGCAGGACTGAAGACCGACAGGTCGCAGGTTCGAATCCGGGGAGAGGGGGATGAGCTCCCTCTATCAGTTCCAGCTCCTCATGCAGGGACATGAGAGAAGCCTCCCACAAGGATGATAAAACATCAAAAAATCATCCAGGCATCCCCTGGGCAACATCCTTGCAGACGGCCAGTTCTTTCACACCAGAAGCGACTTGCAGTTTCTCAGGTCGCTCCTGACACGACAAAAACAAAACAAAACAAAACAAAACAAACAGGGTTCTCCTGGTCCTTCTCTGCACCAGTATCATTGACCAAACCATTGCCATCTTGAAATTCATCGACATCACTTCCCACATCCAAAGCACCTTGATCCTGAAACACAATCACAGGCTGAACTCCAACAAGGTTGACATTTGTCCATGCTTGCTTCAGAGCTAGGCATCCCCCTAAATCAGGACAGTGTAGTTTTCTATCACATTTACCCCATATGATTTGCCCCTCGTGTATTCAATGACTCTGCTGAACAGGTCACAATTGTACTTCTGCTGCTGCCATTTGAAGCTTGACCAGGCATTGCAAAAAAAACAAAAAAAACAAAAAACTCTGCCAACTTACACAAGTGGTGAGGACACTGGCAGCCGCCTTGTCAAAATGGAAGGATCGGACACTCCGCATGCCATCGGTGATGAGGGTCAGCACGTAGCTGCGGAAAGGAAAGGAAAGGAAAGAAAGTCATCGATGGCAGCCACTGGGCAGGAGGGAAACCCTATCCAGACGAGAATGACTTGTTGTCTGTTGAGTTCTGACTCAGTTTTACAAGGCTACATCCCATGGCTAAAATATTGTGAGATAGAAATGGGATAGCATTTCTAATCATAGAATGAAACACTGTTTGATTTTTTAAAAGTTATTTGTCGTGTTAGGGCAACCAGTAAATTGTATTACATTTCTAACAGAACAAAGTAAACAAACAGACAAAATACAAAATTTGTGAGTTTGGTAGCTGATTAAATGTCCTTTGACCAGTATCTGGCCCCTTGGAGTGCCTCTGGTGTTGCTGCAAGAAGGTTCCCTATTGTGCTCAGGCTGCATTGCAGCAGGTGGTCAGTGGTTTGCTCTTCTCCGTACTTGCATGTCGAGGATTCCACTTTGTGGCCCCATTTCTGAAGGTTGGCTCTGCATCTCGTGGTGCCCGAGCGCAGTCTGTTCAGCGCCTTCCAAGTCGCCCCGTCTTCCATGTGCCCAGGGGGGAGTCTCTCATTGGGTATCAGCCATTGATTGAGGTTCTGGGTTTGAGCCTGCCACTTTTGGACTCTCGCTTGCTGAGGTGTTCCAGCGAGTGTCTCTGTAGATCTTAGAAAACTATTTCTAGATTTAAGTCGTTGACATGCTGGCTGATACCCAAACTGGAGCTGGAGATGTCTCTGCCTTGGTCCTTTCACTATTGGCTGCTACTTTCCGGTGGATGTCAGGTGGTGCAATACCGGCTAAGCAGTGTAATTTCTCCAGTGGTGTCGGGCGCAGACACCCCGTGATAATGCGGCATGTCTCATTAAGAGCCACGTCCACTGTTTTAGCATGGTGAGATGTGTTCCACACTGGGCATGCATACTCAGCAGCAGAGTAGCATAGCTCAAGGGCAGATGTCTTCACTGTGTCTGGTTGTGATCCCCAGGTTGTGCCAGTCCGTTTTCGTATGATATTGTTTCTAGCACCCATGTTTGCTTGATGTTCAGGCAATGCTTCTTGTAGGTAAGAGCACGTTCCAGAGTCGGGATGCTTCTCTGTTCTTGAGATGAAAGGCACATGTCTGTGTTTTAGATGGGTTGGGGATCAGCTAGTTTTCTCTGCAATAGGCAGTGAGAGCACCTAGATCTTTGGGGGGGAGGGGACATGAGAGAAGCCTCCTCGCAGGATTGCAAGACATCCAGGCGTCCCCTGGGCAACGTCTTCGTAGACGGCTGATCCTCTCGCCACAGAAGCGACCAGCATATTGTTTGATGAACTTGTGGTATATTGATAGCACCTGGGTATGACTGTGAATGCCATGATGCGGCAATAGCTGAGTCATAACCATGTGAGGGTTATTGCAAAGAGGTTGCATCAGCCAGAGTCCCTTACAGATGACCTGTCAATAGGTAGCTATGTAAGGAGGAGGAAAGAATCCATCTATTTCTCTCCTGTGTGACTCAGTGCGAGTATCTGCCTATGTTGTATGTGACTATCTGATTATTCTGATTGTTTGCAAGTTCAAGGAATGAAGATCTGCAAATCCTGTTTGTACATTTGTATATATTGCAATGGTGAAGATTAAAGCCTGCAGATATTTTGGATGAAACCCTGGATCTGTGGGTTTGCTCAACAGTGTGTAGATAAGGTCAGATGCTCTGAGTTGGACTCTGCTGATACATGTTTTCCTGTGAAAGGGCTCTGCTGTGTATTTTGCTTGCTTCTGGGACACTTGCTATGCAGCTTGCAGCAGTTCAGGGAGGTCATGATTTGGAAACTATAAATCACTTCACGTGCCAGCATTCTATGACAATGCTGCCAGAAACAACTCCACCAGGTTACATAGAAATGACAAGAAGACTTACATCTCCCCTCCTTTCAAGGAGATCACCATCTTGTCGTAGGAGATGAAGGCAGCCTGAGCGCAGTCCAAGGTGATTTTCACTCCTTCTTGGGTCCCTGCAAGATGAGAGAAGAATTAGCCACGCGCAAAGAAGCGGGGCAAGACAGCAGCTTCCTCTCTCACTGGTCAGAGCACATTCCCCGATTTTACCCAAGATTATGGGAAGCCCATTCATTTTCAGATTAGCATTCTGCTAATGAGGGCGGAATGTGATATGCTAAACGCCTTGGTAGATGACTGCACACAAACATCTGAAGGAGTTTTTCTTCTTATGCACAGTGCAACATAGGTATATCTGGATACCTGAAACTATACATAACAGTGACTCTGCTCCCAGTCTTGTTTTTTGCAGCAAAAATGGCGCTTCTCCCTTTTTTAATGAAGTAAAGCTGAAGCATTTTGTTTTTTGAGTTATTGTGTTGTTGTTGCTGCTGCTGTTTTTATTGTTGTATTTTGGCTCGGCCTCTTGTAAGCCGCACCGAGTACTTCGGGAGATGGTAGTGGGGTACAAATAAAGGATTATTATTATTATTATTATTATTATTATTATTATTTTCTGCACTCCCTCATTTTTAGAGCTATTGTGATGAAACTTGTTATAATTGTTTGCCCACCTATTTTCAGAAAGTTACACCTGTCCACTAATTTTGGGGGGAAATTTGAATTTTTACAAACAATATATTTTTTAAAAAAACAAAATACAAGAGCTATCTACTATACAATCCACAAGATAACCAGGGAATCAATCCCCCCAAGTATCAGAAAGATTCACACATCTAATGATTTTTGGGGGATATTTAAAAGTTTAGACAAAAACATTTATCCTTCCAAAAAGTCATAACAGCCATCCCCTTGAATGTCTGCCTAACAGTGTGTCTACTGTGAACCACCGCTGCCTCCTCCTGAGAAAAATGTATAATCTCACAAAGGACGACCACCTCACCCGCCTCATAGGAAACCTGCTACCAAACAGGAGCTTCTTTGTTGAGTTCCAGGGCCAGAGAAGCAGATGGCGGAAACAGAAGAACGGCCTGCCTCAGGGGAGCGTGCTTGCTCCATCCATGTTCAACATCTACACAAATGACCAGCCATTGCCAGAAGGGACAGAGAGCTTCATCTATGCTGATGATTGTGCCATCACCGCTCAAGCAGGGAGCTTTGAGATGGTTGAACAGAAGCTCTCCGAAGCTCTAGGTGCTCTAACTGCCTATTACAGGGAAAACCAACTGATCCCTAATCCATCTAAAACACAGACATGTGCCTTTCACCTTAAGAACAGACAAGCATCCCGAGCTCTGAGGATCACCTGGGAAGAAATCCCACTGGAGCATTGCAACACACCCAGATACCTGGGAGTCACTCTGGACCGTGCTCTGACTTACAAGAAGCACTGCCTGAACATCAAACAAAAAGTGGGTGCTAGAAACAATATCATACGAAAGCTGACTGGCACAACCTGGGGATTACAACCAGACACAGTGAAGACATCTGCCCTTGCACTATGCTACTCTGCTGCTGAGTATGCATGCCCAGTGTGGAACACATCTCACCACGCTAAAACAGTGGATGCGGCTCTTAATGAGACATGTCGCATTACCACGGGTTGTCTGCACCCTACACCACTGGAGAAATTGCCTGACATCCGCCAGGAAGTAGCAGCCAATAGTGAAAGGAGCAAGGCAGAGACATCTCCAGCTCATCCCCTGTTTGGGTATCAGCCAGCACGCCAACGACTTAAATCAAGAAATAGTTTTCTTAGATCTACAGAGACACTCGCTGGAACACCTCAGCAAGCGAGAGTCCAAAAGTGGCAGGTTCAAACCCAGCACCTCAATCCGTGGGTGATACCAGATGAGAGACTCCCCCCTGGGCACACAGAGGACTGGGCGACTTGGAAGGCGCTGAACAGACTGCGCTCTGGCACCATAAGATGCAGAGCCAACCTTTAGAAATGGGGCCACAAACTGGAATCCACGACATGCGAGTGTGGAGAGGAGCAAACCACTGACCACGTGCTGCAATGCAACCTGAGCCCTGCCACATGCACCATGGAGGACCTTCTTGCGGCAACACCAGAGGCACTCCAAGGGGCCAGATACTGGTCAAAGGACATTTCATCAACTAACAAGCTTGCAAATTTTGTGTTTTGTCTGTGTGTTTTGTTCTGTTAGAAATGTAATACAATGTTCTGGTTGCGGATGACACGATAAATAAAGTGTGTCTATATAACACACAATAGACCATAGAACTTTGCATAGATTTCTACTATTACTTACTTTACTTACAGCTATTACTTACTTTAGTCCTCTTTGCAAATTCAATACTTTTATTTATTGTTATCACACTGACTTGAAATGGCTGGCTGCTGCAGCCCTCCTTGGGGGCTATCTGATGCTGAGCACTGCATTCTGGGAAATGTAGTTTAGGGCAGGGCTTCTTGCATTCTTGCATTCTTGCAAATGTAGTTTAGGGCAGGGCTTCTTGCATTCTTGCATTGTAGTTTGGGAAGGCGAGGCCCCACAGGGGGCCTCGCCTTCCCAAACTACATTTCCCAGATGTAGTTTGGGAAATTCCTAACCGGCTGTTAGGAATTGTGGGAGTTGAAGTCCAAAACACCTGAAGGGCCCAAGTTGGCCCATGCCTATGTTAAACAATGCTTGGGAGTCCAGTGAAGTCTCCTTATTTCGAGGCTTTTCAAGCAGTCTAGATGCCCATCTGTTAGGAAGGTTTGGATTGTGTCTTCCTGTCTGGCAAAAGTAGGTTAGACTGGATGACCTTTGGGGGTCCCTTCCAACTCTAGGATTCAATGATTCTACCATATTAAAGGTGAGCATACTTAGTGGGAAGACGGTGGTGCCGTTGGTGAGGCTGTTGAGGGACACTCCGTAAGGCGGCACACTCTGGTTCAGGTACAACAATGAGTTCACTGCAAAGATTACAACACCACCTGGGGAAAAAAGGAAGGAAAGAGGAGAATATTTATTTATTTATTTATTTGCTTTATTTGTATACCGCATTTTTCAGCCCAGACAGGCGACTCAATGCGGGCTGCAGTGGCACAATGGGTTAAACCACTGAGCTGCTGAACTTGCTGACCAGAAGGTTGGTCAGCAAGTCGGCAGGATGGGGTGAGCTCCCGCTGTTAGCCCCAGCTTCTGCCAACCTAGCAGTGTCTTCAGTTAGGCCCTTTCCACACAGTTGTATAAAATCCACACTGAACTGGATTATATGGCAGTGTGGACTCAGATAAACCAGTTCAAAGCCGATATTGTGGATTATCTGCTTTGATATTCTGGGTTATATGACTGTGTGGAAGGGCCCTTAGATATTCCCTATAAGTTCTCGGTTCCTCGTTGTATGTTGGTTTTCAACACTGTCTCCAGAGGATGCAGCCATAAAGGGATTTTTTGCTCCATCCCTTCCTTGTTATCTTTTCCACATCACTAGAAGGCAAATGATGCTTTTTTATATCTAAATACATACACTCGTTCGGTTTTTTTTACATTATTTTCAGTAATTATTTTGGGGAAATATTTATAATTATTTTATTATTATTTTGATTTTTTACATTATTTTTGGCAATTATTTCTTAGGAATATTTTTATTATTATTTTGATTTTTACATTATTTTCGGCTATTATTTTGGGAAAATATTTATTATTATTATTTTGATTTTTTTACATTATTTTTGGCTATTATTCTGGGGAAATATTTTTATTATTTTAATTTTTTACATTATTTTTGGCTATTATTTTGGGGAAATATTTTTATTATTATATTGATTTTTTACATTATTTTTGGCTATTATTTTGGGAAAATATTTATTATTTAGATTTTTTACATTATTTTCGGCAATTGTTTTGGGAAAATATTTTTTAAAATTATTTTGATTTTTTACATTATTTTTGGCTATTATTTTGAGGAATATTTTTATTATTATTTTGATGTTTATATTATTTTTGGTGATTACTTTGGGAGAATATTTTTATTATTATTTTGATTTTTTACATTATTTTCAGTGATTATTTTAAGGAATATTTATTATTATTATTTTGATTTTTTACATTATTTTTGGCAATTACGTTGAGGAATATTTTTTTATTGTTTTGATTTTTTACATTATTTTCGGTGATTATTTCGGGGAATATTTTTTTATTGTTTTGATTTTTTACATTATTTTCGGTGATTATTTCGGGGAATATTTATTATTATTATTATGATTTTTTTACATTATTTTCAATGATTATTTTGAGGGAATATTTTATTATTATTATTTTAATTTTTTACATTATTTTCGGCAATTATTTTGGGGGAATATTTTTTATTATTTTGATTTTTTACATTATTTTCGGTGATTATTTTGAAGAATATTTATTATTATTTGTACATTATTTTCCACAATTATTTTAAGGAATATTTTTATTATTATTTTGATTTTTTACATTATTTTGGTGATTATTTTGGGTGAATATTTATTATTATTATTTTGATTTTTTCAAAACAGGAAGGTAACCCAATAATTTCTAGTTTTGGGAGAGTTTTGTTTGCTTCTTCTGAAACCATCCCTGTAGCTCTCAGATGATCCCAGGAGCAGAAAATTAGAAATCCATCAAAGTTTACCACTACAGTTCTTGTGGGTTTTTTCGGGCTATATGGCCATGTTCTAGAGGCATTTCTCCTGACGTTTCGCCTGCATCTATGGCAGGCTTCCTCAGAGCCTGCCATAGATGCAGGCGAAACGTCAGGAGAAATGCCTCTAGAACATGGCCATATAGCCCGAAAAAACCCACAAGAACTGAGTGATTCCGGCCATGAAAGCCTTTGACAATACATTTTTACCACTACAGTTTAACCCCACATAACAACACTTTGGCAGAGAAAAAGCAGGGCGTAAATACGTATAACAACAACAACAACAACAAGAGCCCTCTTTCTCCAAGGCACATCCCCAAAAGGGCCCTTCCTCTCACCGATGGGCTTGGGCACGGCAAGGGCCTGTGTGCAATCAAAGGGCAGGTTGCTCAGGGACCAGATGACCGGGTGGACCTTCTGCATGATGTTCAAGGAGATGGCCACAATGCTGCAAGTGTCCTGGCGCACGGCAACACGCCTGCAAGGAAGAGGAGAAGAAAGACCCACGACGTAATTCTCAGGAAGATAACTAAGCAATGCTCCTTGGCAAAGATCATTTATTGCGGAGTTGTTGTCAACTGCCCCACGTTCAAATCCTGAAAGTATATTTTTTAAAAATGGGGGGTGGGGGGATAGACAACTTGGGAATTCAGTGATGCCTCAGTGTCCCTTCCAACACAATAATAATAATAATAATAATAATCATCATCATCATCATCATCTTTATTCATACGCCGCTACCATCTCCCCAAGGGACTTGGTGCGGCTTACATGAGGTCAAGCCCACAATACATCAATAATAAAACAATATATTGTCGAAGGCTTTCATGGCTGGAATCACTAGGTTCTTGTGGGTTTTTTCGGGCTATAGGGCCATGTTCTAGAGGCATTTCTCCTGACGTTTCGCCTGCATCTATGGCAAGCATCCTCAGAGGTAGTGAGGTCTGAGGAAACACAACATACAAACAATCTACAAACCCACCAAGAAAATCCAACAAATGCTGCGTTCAGCAAAGGACAAGAGGGATCCTCTCACCTCTGCAGGAGTCTACCGTATACCATGCAACTGTGGACAAGTCTACATAGGGACCACCAAACGCAGCATTGCCCAGACACGCATCAAGGAACATGAAAGGCACTCAAAAATAATGCTGGGCATGAGCAAGGTAGGATACAACTGGGATGGAAATTTTTGGAGGGGATAGGTCGTGCAAATCAATCAATCCTACATCAATAATAAAGTGCATTTTGAGGGCATATTGCTGAGAAATTCATTATTCTGGAAAGGCACACTGGAACAATCACGTTTTCAGGCTCCTAAAAAAGTGTGGCTTGGACTTTTTGCAAGTCCACAAAGGCTACTTTCTGAGGCTCCCTCAAAGGCCCGTAATACAATTGTTTGAATTTTCTTTAAAAGTCAGCACATTCAAGCGTTCCCTCCAGGAGCTGCGAAAGCCCCCTCTCCCTGGACGACAATGACAACAACAACAACAGCAACAAGAGTAACAAACATTATCACCCAAGATGAGTGTGGAAAATAATAATAATAATAACAACAACAACAATAATAATGCAGACTGTGCAAGGAAGCTGACGAAACCATGGATCATATCCTCAGCTGTTGCAAGAAAACTGCACAGACGGACTACAAACAGAGGCACAACTCTGTGGCCCAAATGATTCACTGGAACTTATGTCACAAGGACCACCTGCCAGCAGTCAAGAACTGGTAAAGGGATCATAAACCTGCAAAGGGAGTGGAAAATGAACACGCAAAAATCCTGTGGGACTTTCGAATTCAGACTGACAAAGTTTTGGAACACAATACACCAGACATCACGATTGTGGAAAAGAAACAGGTCTGGATTATTGAAGTTGCCATATCGGGTGACAGTCGCATTGAGGAAAAACAACAGGAACAACTCAGCCGTTCTCAGGACCTCAAAATCAAACTGCGAAGGCTCTGATGGCATCAACCAGTCCAGGTGGTCCCAGTGGTCATTGGCACGCTGGGTGCCATGCCAAAAGATCTCAGCCGGCATTTGGAAACAATACACATCGACAAAATCACAATCTGTCAACTGCAAAAGGCCACCTGACTTGGATCTGCGCGCATCATTCAAAAATACATCACACAGTCCTAGACGCTTGGGAATGTGTTCAACTTGTGATTTTGTGATATGAAATCCAGCATAAACCAGTCCAGGTGGTCCCAGTGGTCATTGGCGCACTGGGTGCCGTGCCAAAAGATCTCAGCCGGCATTTGGAAACAATACACATCGACAAAATCACGATCTGTCAACTGCAAAAGGCCTCCTGACTTGGATCTGCTCGCATCATTTGAAAATACATCACACAGTCCTAGACGCTTGGGAATGTGTTCGACTTGTGATTTTGTGATCCGAAATCCAGCGTAGAGATCTCATTTGCTGTAACGTACTGTGTTTTTGTGTCAGTAAAATAATAGTAATAGTAATAATAATAGCTATAATAATCAATACCCATATTAGACTCGAGTCTAATGCACCACTGAATCTGATGCTCACTTCAGTTTTCAAAACGCTGAAACCAAAAAATGTATTCCACTTTGGCAGAAAAAATGAAATGCAAAGATACAGAATGGGGGACAATGATGCCTGGCTCGAGAGCAGTACGTGTGAAAAAGATCTTGGAGTCCTCGTGGACAACAAGTTAAACATGAGCCAGGAATGTGATGTGGCGGCAAAAAAAGCCAATGGGATTTTGGCCTGCATCAATAGGAGCATAGTGTCTAGATCTAGGGAAGTCATGCTCCCCATGCTCTATTCTGCTTTGGTTAGACCACATCTGGAATATTGTGTCCAATTCTGGGCACCACAATTCAAGAGAGATATTGACAAGCTGGAATGTGTCCAGAGGAGGGCGACTAAAATGATCAAGGGTCTGGAGAACAAGCCCTATGAGGAGCGGCTTAAGGAGCTGGGCATGTTTAGCCTGAAGAAGAGAAGGATGAGAGGAGATGTGATAGCCATGTATAAATATGTGAGAGGAAGCCACAGGGAGGAGGAGGGAGCAAGCTTGTTTTCTGCTTCCTTGGAGACTAGGACGCGGAACAATGGCTTCAAACTACAAGAGAGGAGATTCCATCTGAACATTAGGAAGAACTTCCTGACTGTGAGAGCCGTTCAGCAGTGGAACTCTCTGCCCCGGAGTGTGGTGGAGGCTCCTTCTTTGGAAGCTTTTAAGCAGAGGCTGGATGGCCATTTGTCAGGGGTGATTTGAATGCAATATTCCTGCTTCTTGGCAGAATGGGGTTGGACTGGATGGCCCATGAGGTCTCTTCCAACTCTTTGATTCTATGATTCTATTTATTGCCAAATGAGGCCAAAAGTGCACTCTTTGCAATTTTGCTGCACTCTTAGACTGTCTTTCTTAAAAACTTAAGTGTTCCAAACACCAAAGCTTCAAGCAATGGAAAAGGAAACCTTGGGGTGTTTCTATGCTGCAGAATGAATGCACTTTAATTATCTTGGTTGGAGCCTCCGGTGGCGCAGTGGGTTAAAGCACTGTGCCAGCAGAACTGAAGACCAACAGGTCGCAGGTTCGAATCCGAGGAGAGGCGGATGAGCTCCCTCTACTAGCTCCAGCTCCCCATGCAGGGACATGAGAGAAGCCTCCCACAAGGATGATAAAACATCAAAAATCATTCAGGCGTCCCCTAGGCAACGTCCTTGCAGACGGCCAATTCTCTCACAACAGGAGCGGTTGCTCCTGACACGACAAAAAATAATAATCTTGGTTCGATGCTATAGACCAGGCATGGGCAAACTTTGGCCCCTCCAGGTATTTTGGACTTCTACAATTCCTAATGATCTTAGGCCCTTTCCTTTCCCCCCTCAGCTGCTTAAGACAAGACATACCCAGGCCAGGTCTGGTTGGGCTCGAAGAGGATGAGGAGGGTGGGCTCGTAGTAGCCGTAGAGGAACTGCATGTCGATGATGTTGAGCAGCTTCTCGTCCAGCTCCCGCACGTCGATGATGTAGCTGGGAAGGAAACTGGACTTCTGGCTGCAAGGAAAGGCAATGAGAATCAACATCAGAGGCCTGAAGGGGAAAGGGGGGCACGATCCCATGCCCTGGAGAGGCCAGAATCCCAAAGGAGAAGCCCTTTTCAGTGGCTCATGATATCACACTCTTCTGTGGAGGCTGGGGACAGCAAGAAGATTTGAACATAATTGCATAAAGGAGTAAAAAATTGGATTTTTCTCAATAAGGGAGAGAGTTGATCCTTCACGGTTCAGAAGTTATGCAACGCAAAAGTCATGCGTAGGTTTTTGCACTGAAAGCAGCATTATATGCAGCAAACCGCATCTTCTAACTCTAAAGCAGTTTGCTACAGAGCCAATACTTTCTCAATGTTTTATTTTATTTCTACCCCGCCTTTCTCTCCATGGGGACCCAAGGCGGTTCACAATTACGTGACACAACCCAATAAATTTTTAAAAAACAGCAAGTACAAAAAAATATATTATTATTATTAGTGATATGCTTATTTATATCCTGCTTTATCTCCCCAAAGGCGACTCAAGAGCTGCTTTGCATAAATGTAAAATATACAAATATACAAACATTAAAACAGAATTAAACATAAACAGTGTTAAAAATTCACAGTGGAAAAACCATTCAAACATATTCTGTGCGCTTGTTTGGAGGTTCTAGCAGGGGAGCGCAGCTATCGTAAACCCGGGACCGAAGACTGGAGACCTCAGTACACTCCTTCTGTACCTGGGACGTCGTCCTCTTCCACCGAGCGGCAAATTATAATTAAGAATAGTAGTGGATTTAGCATGGTACAAACAAAAAAAGATGAAATGGGAAGATATGTGATGATTCAGGGGTCTATGGGAGGGGAGGATTATACTTTGGTTAATATTTATGCACCAAATACAAAACAGAAGGAATTTTATGAATTGATTTTTAAAGAGTTAGAAGAAATTAAAAAGGGGTATGTAATTTTAGGAGGTGGTATCTAACCCCTATTAGATTAAATCAGATTGATAAAAAATATTCGAATCAGTGTTGGAGAAGTTGTCAGGAAATAGGGACATATCTACATATGTGGTGGTCATGTTATATTATACAAAAATTTTGGAAAAGCATATTCAAAGAAATAAGAGCAATAATAAAAATAGAGACTGAGATTACACCAAAATTAGCTTTATTACTTACACATGATAATATAATTCCCGTACAAGAAGAAAAGGAATTGGTTTCTAATTTGATAACAGCAGCTAAATTGTTAATAGCAAAAAATTGGAAGGAAAAAAAAGAAATTCAATTAGAAGAATGGTATAGGGAAATTTGGAATATAGCGATTAATGATAAGCTAACTTGCAATATTAAAATTAAAAGGGGTATATGTAAACAAACAGACTTTTGGAAAATATGGGGAAAATTTATCGAGTATGTGTTTAATGAGGGAAAGGGGTATAAGCCAGCAAGAGAAACAATGATATTCTGGAATTGTGAAACAACATGAGTTGGTTGGTCCTGGTGGAGGGGACACAAACTAAGGGTAAGGGGAAGAGGGGGAGGGGAAAGTATTAAAGAGAAATAACAGGAGTAGACCATGGTCAATATCCAAAGAGCGCTCATCATTATGTTTCCAAAACAAAATAAGAATGAATGATGGGACATGTCTAGAATTTGCATGTTGCATATATGTTACTATCATATTGTATTTGGAGAGTGAATGAGTGACTTGATTATAAGGATTGGTCAGATTCTAAATATTATTATTTTGTTTGGTAAATTGAGAGAAGTCTGAATTGACTTATAGTTAGTTAAGAATTTGTAGTAGTTATAGAGTATAGGAATAATTTAGTGATAAAGGTATGTTTACTTAATGTTTATGTTAAATTGAATAAATGCAATAAAAAATAATTTTAAAAAAAACAAACATATTCTGTGCATAAGGTAAAGGTTTCCCCTGACATTAAGTCTAGTCGTGTCCAACCCTGGTGCTCATCTCCATTTCAAAGCCAAAGAGTCGGCGTTGTCCATAGACACCTCAGCGGTCATGTGAGATTTTGCCTCATTTTGTGTCTCTGTGATAACTGGATTTTGGAAATGTTGGATTGTGCTGAAACAAGGATTGCGGATTAAGCTTCCGTGGAGACTCCTTTTTCCCATGATAATAATTATTTCAGGAAAAAATTTCCCTTCTGAGGAGTAGATTCCTCTCACTTCCTGTTGTCTCACCCCTGTTCTTAACTATGAGTCATTTTAAGCCAGATGTTTGTAACTTGGAGGCTGCCTGTACTATAAAGTCCACCCTCCTTATTTGCAGATTTAGTTCTTTGCAGATTTGATTACTGTTTTCCCTTTAGGACTGCAGCTTGCTACTTTCTGCTCACAAAAAGAGACATTCCTAGAGTGAACATTTTAATCAAATCAGTGAATAATCAGAAATCAAACTCGCAAATGTGTAGGAAGCACAGGACACCGAGATTTGTTTTCCACGGCTCTCTCTCTCTCTTATATATGCCCTATCTAAAACACAGACATGTGCCTTTCATCTCAAGAACAGACAATCATCCCAAGCTCTGAGGATGACCTGGGAAGGAATCCCACTGGAGCATTGCAGCACACCCAAATACCTGGGAGTCACTTTGGACCGTGCTCTGACCTACAAGAAGCACTGCCTGAACATCAAGCAAAAAGTGGGTGCTAGAAACAATATCATACGAAAGCTGACTGGCACAATGGCACAACCTGGGGATCACAACCAGACACAGTGAAGACATCTGCCCTTGCACTGTGCTACTCTGCTGCTGAGTACGCATGCCCAGTGTGGAAAACATCTCACCACACTCAAACAGTGGATGTGGCTCTTAATGAGACATGCCGCATTATCACGGGGTGTCTGCGCCCTACACCACTGGAGAAATTACACTGCTTAGCTGGTATTGCACCACCTGACATCCTCCGGGAAGTAGCAGCCAATAGTGAAAGGACCAAGGCAGAGACATCTCCAATTCATCCCCTGTTTGGGTATCAGCCAGCATGCCAACGACTTAAATCTAGAAATAGTTTTCTAAGATCTACAGAGACACTCGCTGGAACACCTCAGCAAGCGAGAGTCCAAAAGTGGCAGGCCCAAACCCAGAACCTGAACCAATGGCTGATACCAAATGAGAGACTCCCCCCTGGGCACACAGAAGACTGGGCGACTTGGAAGGCGCTGAACAGACTGCGCTCTGGCACCACGAGACGCAGAGCCAACCTGAAGAAATGGGGCCACAAAGTGGAGTCCACGACATGCGAGTGCGGAGAAAAGCAAACCACTGACCACTTGCTGCAATGCAACCTGAGCCCTGCCACATGCACAATGGAGGACCTCCTTGCGGCAACACCAGAAGCACTCCAAGTGGCCAGATACTGGTCAAAGGACATTTAATCAACTACCAAGCTTGCAAATTTTGTGTTTTGTCTGTTTGTTTGCTTTGTTCTGTTAGAAATGTAATATAATTGACTGGTTGCCCTGACATGAGAAATAAATAAATAAATAAATGCCCCAAATCCTTACAATAAAACCCATGTTCTCCTTAACCACTGACTTCCTTGTGACAACACATTACTCCCAGACATAGAGCATCAATCGTAATGACATAAATACTTCGTCATTTGGACACAGATCTCTCCCAACATCACCCTTTGGACTACTTTGGATGTCCTTTCAATTATGTTGCACCTACCCTTCTCCTACGACGCCTTCGTGCTCATCAGTCAGCGTGTCCCTCCGGAAGGGCAGCACCACCAGTCGTGTGCCGTAGATGAGCATAACCGCGCATCGGCCATCGGGGTCCACCCGTACTTTAGGGATGTGGACATTCTGCACAAAACCATCCTGAAGGAGAGAGAAAACAAACCGTGAGGAGTGAAAAGTGCACTTCCTTCCTTCTCCATTGTCTTAGTCCTAAAGGGTTGAGTAATCTGTAAATAAGAGTTCATGGGTGAACGCAATTAAGAGTGGAGGTATGCAAGAGAAAGATTGCAGCTGGGTGTTTCTGGATATAATGAGTTGGCTTTGGGACTGATCTTCAGGAGAAAAGTATTTGTCTTATTTTGGTGGTAGATGCTGCTGGTTTTTCCCCCCAGGTTTGTGGATTTTCAGTATCCTGACCTTCTCCTGAACGTTTGGAATCCTGGAACCTTGAATCTCTGGACTGGCTTCTGACTATGGTATAGACTCTTGATCCCTGGACTTGCTCATTGAACTCTGGGATTGTGGCGCAGCTGGCTGAGTGTCAGCTGCATTAAGATCACTTCTGACCAAAGGTCATGAGTTCGAAGCCAGCCCGGGTCAGAGTGAGCGTCCAGCCAATTGTGTATCTTGTTGTCAAACTTTGCAACCCGAAAGACAGTTGCATCTGACAAGTAGGAAAATTAGGCACCACCTATGTGTGGGGAGGCTAATTTAACTAATTTATGAGGCCATAAAAAAAGACTCCAGCAAAGCATGCGGGAAATGCAGAAGTACTTCATCAGTGACGCAGATGGACGATGAAAGCGACAGCTTCCCTGGCTGGCCAGAAAAATTAAATAGCCTCTGGCTGTCTGTCTATGTTGTCTGTCTTTGGTATTGAATGTTTGCCATATATGTGTACATTGTAATCTGCACTGAGTCTCCTGCGGGTGAGAAGGGCAGAATATAAATACTGTAAATAAATAAATAAATAAATAAACTCTCGACATTTGACCACTGGACTGGACCTTTGCTTATGGTGTTATTTTGAACCTGCAACAGTGTTTGCCGTCAATTTTGTTTTATATTCTGTGGCTGAGTGGTAAGTGCTGTTTTAATTAAACTGTTTAACACAAACTGGGAGTTTGGTTCATCTCTGCCTAAATATTGGCAGAGCGCTGGCAACATGGCGGTGCTTTAGCTTTGGATGCCAACAAATGACAAGACAAATCAGGGCAGAGCTGGTGAGGATACAAGGGAATTCTTGCAGCTCCCTAAACCTTGAGAAGGAAGGTACCAGAAAAACAATATGATAGCCATGTTTACAATCTGCAAGGGCGCCATACTAAAGAAGGGGTAGGCTTGTTTTTTGCTGGTCAATAAACTAAGCCAAAGAGCAAGAGATTGATAGTACAGGAAAGTAAATTCCACCTAAATATTAGGCAGAACTTCCTGACAGTAAGAGCCATCCAATAGTGGAAAATATTGCTGCCTGGAATTCTGATGGAGTCTGGATGGACATCTGTCAGAAGGGCTTAGATGGTGTCTTTCTGAGGGCTGAAGGTTGGACCTGGGGATCTCTTCCAACTCTATACCTGTATCCCTTGATTTTGGGGAGGGAAAAAGGGGGATTCATTCACAGTGTGTTCCAAGACATACCCTCAGTTCTGGCTCCTCAAAGTAATGAAGGGAAAGTGTTTTCAGGTCATGGGTGCCAGGGTCGTATTCCACCACGGAGAGCTGGGAGGCAGAAGAAAAGCGAAAGAAACACCGAGATCAATATCCAATATATCCACCAAATACAGGGAGTGTTCATCTGAATCTCCGTTTCCATTTTTTGAAAAATCTTGCTGTAAAATCTATTTATTTATTGCATTCCTATGCCGACTTTCTCAGCTCGAAGGCGACTCAAGGCGGCTTACACTGGCACGATTCGCTGTCACAATGAATGTAAACAAACGTCCTTGAGTCGCCGATTAAACCACCTTGAGTCGCCGATTGGCTAAGAAAGGTGCTATACAAATACAGTAGATAAATAAATAAACAAAATTATAACAAAATTAAAAGCAATTAACACACATTATAAAAACCCTGTAAAAAGCATTAAAAGCATAAAACACCAAATAACTTCCGATTACCTCATTTTCCAAAGACATTGTCAAGCTGGATAAAGCAGAATGGGACAAAATTAAACAAGGGCCTGGCGTGATCATAGAATCAAAGAGTTGGAAGAGACCTCCTGGGCCATCCAGTCCAACCCCATTCTGCCAAGAAGCAGGAAAATTGAATTCAAAGCACCACCGACAGATGGCCATCCAGCCTCTGTTGGAAAGCTTCCAAAGTGGGAGCCTCCACCACACTCCAGTGCAGAGAGTTCCACTGCTGAACGGCCCTCACAGTCAGGAAGTTCTTCCTAATGTTCAGATGGAATCTCCTCTCTTGTAGTTTGAAGCCATTGCTCCATTACGTCCTAGTCTCCAGGGAAGCAGAAAGGAAGCTTGCTGCCTCCTCCCTGTGACTTTCCCTCACATATTTATCCATAGCCCTCATCCTGTCTCATCTCAGCCTTCTCTTCTTCAGGCTAAACGTGCCCAGTTCCCTAAGCCGCTCCTCATAGGGCTTGTTCTCCAGACCCTTGATCATTTTAGTCGCCCTCCTCTGGACAATGTATTGTCGAAGGCTTTCATGGTTGAAATCACTAGGTTGTTGTAGGTTTTTTCAGGCTACATGTTCTAGAGGCATTCTCTCCTGACGTTTCGCCTGCATCTATGGCAAGCATCCTCAGAGGTAGTGAGGTCTTGCCATAGATGCAGGATGCTTGCCATAGATGCAGGTGAAACGTCAGGAGAGAATGCCTCTAGAAAATGGCCATATAGCCCGAAAAAGCCTACAACAACTCCTCTGGACACTTTCCACTTTCTCAATATCTCTCTCGAATTGTGGTGCCCAGAACTGGACACAATATTCCAGGTGTGGTCTAACCAAGGCGGAATAGAGCATGGGGAGCATGACTTTCCTGGACCTAGGCACTATGTTCCTCTTGATGCAGGCCAAAATCCCATTGGCTTATTTATTTATTTATTTATTTATTTATTTATTTACAGTACTTCTATGCCGCTTTTCTCACCCCTCGGGGGACTCAAAGCGGTTTACACATAACTGACAAAACTTCAATGCCATACATTGGACACTGACACGATGCCAAACCATAACAACCACAATAATAAAGCCACAATTAAACATATATCATAATTAGACAGTACATAAGCAATCATTAAAACAATAAATAATAACAGTCTCGCCAGTCGTATTGTCATTCTAGTCCATGTCCTTTAAACTCTACAAACATCTACTGTCCGAAGGCCTGGTCCCGAAGCCATGATTTTAATTTCTTTCTAAAAGCCAGGAGGGAGGGAGCGGATCTTACCTCATTTGGGAGTGTGTTGCATAGGCAAGGGGCCACCGACGAGAAGGCCCTGTCTCTCGTCCCCGCCAGACGCATTTGTGCAATTGATGGGAGCAAAAGCAGGCCTCCCCAGATGAGCTTAGATTATGAGATGAGATGTAGGGGTGAATGCGTTCGGACAAGTAGGCTGGGCCAGAACCGTATAGAGCTTTATAGGTCAAAACCAGCACTTTGAATTGGGCTTTTTTTGCCGCCACATCTTGAGCCACACGTTCCCCATTTGGTATTTTTGCATTTCGTTTTTTCTGCCAAAGTGGAGTATCTTGCATTTGTCCCTGTTGAACTTCATGTTGTTAGTTTTGTCCCATCATCTCTCTAATCTGTCAAGATCGTTTTGAATCCTGCTCCTGTCCTCTGGAGTCTTGGCTATCCCTCCCAATTTGGTGTTGTCTGCAAACTTGATGATCCTGCCTTCTAACCCTTCATCTAAGTCATTAATATAGATCCTGATCAGGAGCAGGCCCAGGATGGAACCCTGCTGATGGCACTCCGCTCGTCACTTCTTTCCAGGATGAAGAGGAAGCATTGGTGAGCACCCTCTGGGTTCGTCCATTTAACCAATTCCAGATCCACCTCACCGTAGTTTTGCCTCGCCCACATTGGACTAGTTTCCTTGCCAGAAGGTCATGGGGGACCTTGTCGAAGAAGGCCTTCCTGAAATCCAGGTACGCTCCATCCATGGCATTCCCCGCATCTACCCAGCTTGTAACTCTAACACTCAACACAAGAACAAACCATGGATTAAAATGTGGCGTATGCAACCATGAATGGGATACATCTGTTGTTGTAACTCAGCGTGTGCCTCATGTAACTACTAGTGTTAGTAGAAGGAAACGAGGCTTGGAAGAGGAAGATGCTCAGCAACAGCTGAAGCGCATTAGGGAATTGTTCTTAGAGCCTACGGATGAGGAAGACTTTGAGGGGTTTACTCGTGAGGAAATGGAGGTGGAGGATTACCGTGGTGTAAAGTGAGTAGCACGCAGCTCAGACAGTGATGGGGAATCTATTTCCAAACGGCTTAAAGATGTAGCAGATTGCGGGGAGTTTGACAGTGAGGATGAAGAGCTGGATTGGACCAAGAAGTGTTAGATGTGGTTAATGCTCCAACTTCCACCGATGAGTTCCATGGTTTCACAGACACTTGGGTTTCAGATACTGCTTCGCAGGATGCAGTCCAAAGTGCAGAATGGCAGCAATGGAGAAGTCGTGATTCACCTGTGGAAATGGATGCACCTGGAGGTGAATCCAGTGACTCTGATGAGATTTAAGGAGTAGCTTGGGAGCAGTCTAGTTGCAGAGTTCAAAGTGTCGTGTTTTCATGTGCCTTGTTCCTAAACTCTTGCCTTGAGTTCCTGCTTACAGCTTCGTGGCTTCCTGACTGTGTTGACGACCTTGCCGGAATTGGAATCGTGAGTCTTATCTCCTGCCCTGACCCTTGGACTGCCTGACCACTCTACGCTCCTGCTTATCCCTTTGTGACTTCGTTGGACCGCTCCTCATGCTGAATACTGCTTATTGATTTGTTTGGACTTCGGAATTGACTGTGTTATCATTGCTTTCCTTTTCGCAGCGTTGACTGCTTGGACCTTTGTTTATTTACATTCCTGCTGGCTGCAAGCTCTTTTGTGTTTACTGCTCTGCTTTTAAGAGACCTTTTTCATGTGTTAATTGACATTAAAGACCTTACGTTAACTCCTTAACTGCTGTCTTGCCGTGCTGGTCCGCCTGGGTCTTGACATCTGTGGTGCCACCTGGAGGCCTGTCAACCTTGGCAAACTTTGAAAAACTAACTCAGCAAACTTTGAAAAACTTCACATGAGTGGACAGACCGAGGGATTCCTAGAGAGACCCTTATAATCAAAATCCATGGCATGCTCTGATCAGAGTTCCACCCGTGGGAGAAAAGCGGGATAAAAATAAAGAAAGAAAGAAGAAGAAAAAGTACTCAAAGTAAAAACCACAAATTTGACTGTTAGGAATTGTGGGAGTTGAATTCCAAAACACCTAGAGGGAGGGCCCAAGTTTTTCACACGCCTGATGAAAGCCCTCCACCAACTTGCAACGTCGGGGAGGAGGGTTTTGGACTCAGTCTACCTGTCCAGAAGTCTCCCAGGAAAGCTTCCCATCCCATTGCCTCCTTCCCAGAGACACAGACCCACCTTGGCATCTTTGAAGCTGAGGAGGAGGGCATCTCTCTTGGCTCCCGCAAGCTGGACACTGGCCATGGACATGACGTTCCCGAAGAAGGAAAAGGCAGCCACCAGCTCCAGTTTCTCCTTGTGACTTTTGCCCTCTGAGCAAGAGAAAGCAGCGGTGAGAGAGGCAAAGACTCTGGAGATACAGTCTTTTCTGATGGTCTTCGGGATTCTGTGTGGGAAGTTTGGCCCAATTCTATCATTGGTGGGGTTCAGAATGCTCTTGGATTGTAGCTGAACTATAAATCCCAGTAACTACAATTCCCAAATGTCAAGGTCTATTTTCCCTAAACTCCATCTGTGTTCATATTTGGGCATATGGAGAATTTGCGCCAAATTTGATCTAGACCCTTCATTGTTTGAGTCCACAGTGCTCTCTGGATGTAGGTGAACTACAACTCCAAAACTCAAAGTCAATGCCTACCAAACCCTTCTAGCATTTTCGGGTGGTCACGGGAGTCCTGTGTGCTTGGTTTGGTTCAATTCCATCATTGGTGGAGTTCAGGATGCTCTTTGATTGTAGGTGAACTATAAATCTCAGCAACTACAACACCCAAATGACAAGGTCTATTTTCCCCAAACTCCATCAGTGTTCACATTTGGGCATATTGAGTATTTGTGCCAAGTTTGGTCCAGATTCATTATTGTTTGAGTCCACAGTGCTCTCTGGATGTAGGTGAACTACAACTCCAAAACTCAAGTTCACTCCTTGGGTTAGTAGGTGTCTTGTGGCGAAATTTGGTGGCAATTAGTCCAATGGATTTTGAGTTATGGTGTTACTCAAAATGAACAGAGCATAGATAGATAAGATAGATAGATAGATAGATAGATAGATAGACGGATAGATAGATAGATCCCGCTTTATCTCTCCCGAAGGAGACCCAAAGCAGCTTAACAAGAAAACATCTATCTATATAAATAAAAATGTAATGTTCGTTTGTGGGATTAACAGAACTCAAAAACCACTGGACGAATTGACACCAAATTTGGACACAAGACACCTAACAACCCAATGTATGTCCTTCACTCAAAAAAACTGATTTTGTCATTTGGGAGTTGTAGTTGCTGGGATTTATAGTCCACTTAAAATCAAAAAGCATTCTGAACTCCACCAACGATGGAATTGAGCCTAACTTGGCACACAATTCTCCCATGACCAACAGAAAATACTGAAAGCGTTTGGTGAGCAGTGTCCTTTGGTTTTGGAGTTGTAGTTCACCTACATCCAGAGATCACTGTGGACTCAAACAATGATGGATCTGGACCAAACTTGCCACATATGCCCAAATACAAACACAGATGGAGTTTGGGGGGAATAGACCTTGACATTTGGGAGTTGTAGTTGCTGGGATTTATAGTTCACCTACAATCACAGAGCATTCTGAATCCCACCAATGATAGAATTGGGCCAAACCTCCCACACAGAATCCCCATGTGGGCCACAGCAACGCATGGCAGGGGACGGCTAGTTAGCATATAAGGAGAAAGTGACTGCTACATGCAGTCAGAAGCAAAATTATACAGATGTAAGAAACACAGGTGAAAACAAGGGATCAGGCAAGCAGTACAGTGTTTCCTCTGTCCCACGTTGCTCTATATACTAGTTGGTGCTTCTTCAGTTCCAAAACAAAGATACCCATTTGCTGCACCCCACATCTCGTTTCTGGACTGAATTGTTCTCAGCCTCAAAAGACTCTCCTAAAATATGTAGTTTCCCCATTTCCTCCATTACTATCAGCACCCCAGGACTCACCTGTGCTCCTGTCGCTTTTGGTGGCAGACTAAGAGAGAAAAGAGAAGGATAACATCAGTCCTGCAGTCGCACATTGGAGGCACACAGCTCTGGCTTGAAATTTCTCTAATCAAACATCAGTTGCCTTTGCTGCCTTTGAACCAGGCATGGGCCAACTTGGGCCCTCGGGGTTTTTTGGACTTCAACCCCCACAATTCCTAACAATCGGTAGTTGTGGGAGTTGACGTCCAAAACACCTCAAGGGCCAAATTTGGCCCACGCCAGATTTTAAACAGATCCCCCTTCTATGACACAAAAACAGCATTTCAGATTTCAGCATTTGACAGACAAGGTCCTTCCCTTCCCCCCTTCGGTGTCAACAAATGCATCCTATTACTTCTCGTAGCTCTTGCAAAAGCAATTTGCAGGACATTTAAAAGAACTCAAGGGGATTTCTTAGATTGTTAAGAAATTCCCTGTTATATTGCAAGAATGAAGATTAAAGCATCTGTATATTTTGGATGAAAACCTGAATCTGTGAGTTTACTAAACAGATCAGATGCTGGCAGTGAGGCTGTGGATACATGGGCTGAAGCATGTTTGTGCTTCACTCTGCTGTATTTTTACTTGCTATCCAGCTTGCAGTGATTCAGGGAGGTCGTGATTTGGAAACTATACATCACTTCACATACCAACACATCCCACAACAATGAAAAGAGAGAGAGAGGCCTACCTCAGAGTCATGGTTGAGCCTGTAAACGTACAGCTGAGAGGTCCCTGCCACCACCAAGTTGCGCTCGGCGTTGGAGAAGAAATTGCAGTACATGGAGAACTCCAGCCCCGTGGGAGGGTGCGCCTGCTTGTAGACCGCATACATGGCGGCAGGCTACCTGCAGAGAGGAAAAAGGGAGGAATAACAACAATAAGGGTTTGTGTTGTTGAAGGCTTTCATGGCCAGAATCACTGGGTTGCTGTGAGCTTTTCAGGCTGTATGGCCATGGCAATGCTACTGGAACATAGCCATACAGCCCAAAAACCCCCCACTGCAACCCAATAAGGGCTTGAATCCACAGCCAGACCTGAACCTGGGACTTGTCAGTTACCAATCTATCAAGCAGATGGAAGCTACTGAAAGGAATCACAGAGTTAGAGGAGACCACAAAGGCCATCTAATCTAACCTCCTTTGGCCAAACAGGGATATACAATCCAAGCCTTCCTCTGTCACAGTTCTTGCCATCAGGAAGTTCTTCCTAATGTGGAGATAGAATCTCATTTCCTGAACTCTGAATGCATGGATCGGTTGGGTCCTAGTCTCCAAAGCAGCAGAAGGCAATCTTGCTCATTCCACAATGTGACATTCTTTCAAATACCATACTGGAGTTCTATAACAGATGTTGTTGTGACCTTGGTTTTGGCTTTCAGTCTGCTGAGGTTGAATAGCTTGCCATCTGTCTGATAGATGATTTCCACTCCAGTGGGAAGCTTCCCATCAACAAGGTGAAGTATCATAGTGATGAAGATGGAAAATAAGGTTGAGGCAATAACACATCCCTGTTTGACACCTGATTCCACCTTAAATGCTCACTTTGGGAGCCATTGCTGTCCAAGACCATTGTCATCACGGTTAAGCCGCAGGATGTTCATAAATTTGTTAGGGCATCCAATTTTTTGGAGCGCTGCAATTCACTTTGTTGAATGCCTTTGCAAGGTCAATGAATGCCATGGACAGAGGTTGATTTTGTTCCCTGCATTTCTCTCTGAGCTGTGATGCAGTGAAGATCATGTCCATTGTTCTGTCCGTATGCTGGGAGAAGCAAAGACCACCAGCATTGAAGCGATCCTCGGCCATCAACTCCGTTGGACCGGCCATGTTGTCCAGATGCCCGACCACTATCTCCCAAAGCAGTTGCTCTATTCCGAACTCAAGAACGGAAAACAGAATGTTGGCAGGCAGGAAAAGAGATTAAAAAGGATGGGCTCAAAGCCAACCTTTAAAACTCTGGCATTGACATTGAGAACTGGGAATCCATGGCCCTTGAGTGCTCCAGCTGGAGGTCAGCTGTGACCAGCAGTGCTGTGGAGTTTGAAGAGGCACGAATGGAGGGCGAAAGAGAGAAACATGCCAAGAGAAAGGCAAATCAAGCCAACCCCAACCGGGACTGCCTTCCACCTGGAAACCAATGTCCAAGGCTTTCATGGCCAGAATCACTGGGTTGCTGTGAGTGTTTCAGGCTGTATGGCTATGTTCCAATAGCAATCTCTTCTGAAGTTTCGCCTGCATCTATGACTAATAACATCTTCAGAGGTTCTGTTGGCAGTGAGTGGAGTGTATATATCCCTGTGTAATAATGTCCAGGGTAGGAGAAAGAATCCTTATCTGTTGAAGCAAGTGTGAATGTTTCAATTAGCAATCTTGAATAGCATTGAGCAGCCATGAAGCTGCAAAGTCAATCAGTGAGGGTATCTGCATAGAGGTAGCCTGGACTCTGTTGCCTGGGGGCATCCTCTGTTTGGGAGGGGTTAACTGGAATTTGATGGGGATTCCAATCCAAACATGACAGAGGACAGGAGCAGGATTAAAAATGATCTTGACAGATTAGTGAGATGATTGGCCAAAACTAACAAAATGAAGTTCAACAGGGACAAATGCAAGATACTCCACTTTGGCAGAAAAAACGAAATGCAAAGATACAGAATGGGGGACAATGAGGCCTGGCTTGAGAGCAGTACGTGTGAAAAAGATCTTGGAGTCCTCGTGGGGAACAAGTTAAACATGAGCCAACAATGTGATGTGGCGGCAAAAAAAGCCAATGGGATTTTGGCCTGCATCAAGAGGAGCATAGTGTCTAGATCCAGGGAAGTCATGCTCCCCATGCTCTATTCCGTTTTGGTTAGACCACACCTGGAATATTGTGTCCAATTCTGGGCACCACAATTGAAGAGAGATATTGACAAGCTGGAATGTGTCCAGAGGAGGGTGACTAAAATGATCAAGGGTCTGGAGAACAAGCCCTATGAGGAGCGGCTTAAGGAGCTGGGCATGTTTAGCCTGGAGAAGAGAAGGCTGAGAGGGGATATGATAGCCATGTATAAATATGTGAGGGGAAGCCACAGGGAGGAGGGAGCAAGCTTGTTTTATGCTTCCCTGGAGACTAGGACGCAATGGAACAATGGCTTCAAACTACAAGAAAGGAGATTCCATCTGAACATGAGGAAGTACTTCCTGACTGTGAGAGCCGTTCAGCAGTGGAACTCTCTGCCCCGGAGTGTGTTGGACGCTCCTTCTTTTGAAGCTTTGAAACAGAGGCCGGATGGCCATCTGTCAGGGGTGCTTTGAATACAATAATCCTGCTTCTTGGCAGAATGGGGTTGGACTGGATGGCCCATGAGGTCTCTTCCAACTCTAGGAGTCTATGATTCTATGATTTGGCCTGGCCCCTGTTGCTTGGAGGCATTCTCTGTGGAACTGCTATCTAAAGCGGGAGAAAGAACTCTTCTCTTTTAGAAGCCAGTGTGAATGTTGCAATTAGCAAGCTTGATTAGCATTGCATAGGCTTGAAGCTGCAAAGTCAAACAATGAGGGTATCTGCATAGAGGTAGCCTGGCCCCTGTTGCCTGGGGGCACCATCTGTCTGGGAGGCGTTCACTGGAACTGGATGGGGATTCCAATCCAAACATGACAGATTTAATATGGACTGGAATTTATTTATTTATCTGTCGTGTCAGGGCAAACAGTCAATTATATTACATTTCTAACAGAACAAAGCAAACAAACAGACAAAACACAGAGTTTGCAAACTTGGTAGTGGATTAAATGTCCTTTGACCAGTATATGGCCACTTGGAGTGCCTCTGGTGTTGCCGCAAGAAGGTCCTCCATGGTGCATGTGGAAGGGCTCAGGGTGCATTGCAGCAGGTGGTCAGTGGTTTGCTCCTCTCCACACTCGCATGTCGAGGATTCCACGTTGTAGCCCCATTTCTTGAGGTTGGCTCTGCATCTCGTGGTGCCAGAGCGCAATCTGTTCAGCGCCTTCCAAGTCGCCCAGTCTTCTGTGTGCCCAGGGGGGAGTCTCTCATCTGGTATCAGCCATTGGTTGAGGTTCTGGGTTTGAGCCTGCCACTTTTGGACTCTCGCTTGCTGAGGTGTTCCAGCGAGTGTCTCTGTAGATCTTAGAAAACTATTTCTTGATTTAAGTTGTTGGCGTGCTGGCTGATACCCAAACAGGGGATGGGCTGGAGATGTCTCTGCCTTGGTCCTTTCACTATTGGCTGCCACTTCCCGGTGGATGTCAGGTGGGGCAATACCGACTAAACAGTGGTGTTGGGCGCAGACACCCCGGAATAATGTGGCATGTCTCATTAAGAGCCACATCTACTGTTTGAGCGTGGTGAGATGTGTTCCACACTGGGCATGCATACTCAGCAGCAGAGTAGCACAGCGCAAGGGCAGATGTCTTCACTGTGTCTGGTTGTGATCCCCAGGTTGTGCCAGTCAGCTTTCGTATGATATTGTTTCTAGCACCCACTTTTTGCTTGATGATATTCTATTTGCTTGAAGATATTCTGGGAGTAATAATCTTAATATATGTGCGTCTGGGTTTGTGTGTAAATATATATGTATATGGGGGGGGGGGGGGTTAATCCACAAAAAGGAAACACCATGGCTTCGAAACAGGGAAATGGGAAACGAAGTGGAACGAAAGGAGCGATCACAATTTCCCCACGGCGCCTTATGCCGTGACACCTTCCCCGTTGCCCCCTTCGTTTCATCCCCTTCCCACCCGCGACTGTGCCCACCACTCGGGATTTTCAAAACTCACACGCCGCCGCCGTGGGAACCGGGCTTACCTCCCCCGCCTCACCGCTCAAACACAACTTCCGGTGTACACTCCCAAAACTGGTCCGGACGGAAACCGTATCCTGCCGGAACCACCGACGCAGGCGCCGAAAGGAGGAGGCGGGGCCAGAGGAGGGAGTCCTTTGAAAAGGGCGGGCGCTAGGGGCCGGCGCCGCCGCCGATTGGCTCAGGGACAGCGAGGGGCGTGTCCATATGTCCCCATTAGTCGCACGTGCAATAGTGCCCCCTAGTGGTCATGTACTGTATACACATTATATTAAAATGTTTATATGTGTGTGTAAATAATAATAATAATAATAATAACAACAACAACAACAACAGATGACAAGCTATTCAACCTCAGCAGACAGAAAGCCAAAACCAAGGTCAAAACAACACCTGTTATAGAACTCCAGTATGCTGATGACAATGTCATCTGTGTGCATTCAGAAGAAGACCTTCTTAAGCAGAGTGTAGATGCACCCAGTGTAGATGCAGCCATGAATACATATGTACCCCCAACCCCCCTTGATGGATATTTAACCTCAGCAGACAGAAAGCCAAAACCAAGGTCAAAACAACACCTGTTATAGAACTCCAGTATGCTGATGACAATGTCATCTGTGTGCATTCAGAAGAAGACCTTCTTAAGCAGAGTGTAGATGCACCCAGTGTAGATGCAGCCATGAATACATATGTACCCCCAACCCCCCTTGATGGATATTTAACCTCAGCAGACAGAAAGCCAAAACCAAGGTCAAAACAACACCTGTTATAGAACTCCAGTATGCTGATGACAATGTCATCTGTGTGCATTCAGAAGAAGACCTTCTTAAGCAGAGTGTAGATGCACCCAGTGTAGATGCAGCCATGAATACATATGTACCCCCAACCCCCCTTGATGGATATTTAACCTCAGCAGACAGAAAGCCAAAACCAAGGTCAAAACAACACCTGTTATAGAACTCCAGTATGCTGATGACAATGTCATCTGTGTGCATTCAGAAGAAGACCTTCTTAAGCAGAGTGTAGATGCACCCAGTGTAGATGCAGCCATGAATACATATGTACCCCCAACCCCCCTTGATGGATATTTAACCTCAGCAGACAGAAAGCCAAAACCAAGGTCAAAACAACACCTGTTATAGAACTCCAGTATGCTGATGACAATGTCATCTGTGTGCATTCAGAAGAAGACCTTCTTAAGCAGAGTGTAGATGCACCCAGTGTAGATGCAGCCATGAATACATATGTACCCCCAACCCCCCTTGATGGATATTTAACCTCAGCAGACAGAAAGCCAAAACCAAGGTCAAAACAACACCTGTTATAGAACTCCAGTATGCTGATGACAATGTCATCTGTGTGCATTCAGAAGAAGACCTTCTTAAGCAGAGTGTAGATGCACCCAGTGTAGATGCAGCCATGAATACATATGTACCCCCAACCCCCCTTGATGGATATTTAACCTCAGCAGACAGAAAGCCAAAACCAAGGTCAAAACAACACCTGTTATAGAACTCCAGTATGCTGATGACAATGTCATCTGTGTGCATTCAGAAGAAGACCTTCTTAAGCAGAGTGTAGATGCACCCAGTGTAGATGCAGCCATGAATACATATGTACCCCCAACCCCCCTTGATGGATATTTAACCTCAGCAGACAGAAAGCCAAAACCAAGGTCAAAACAACACCTGTTATAGAACTCCAGTATGCTGATGACAATGTCATCTGTGTGCATTCAGAAGAAGACCTTCTTAAGCAGAGTGTAGATGCACCAGTGTAGATGCAGCCATGAATACATATGTACCCCCAACCCCCCTTGATGGATATTTAACCTCAGCAGACAGAAAGCCAAAACCAAGGTCAAAACAACACCTGTTATAGAACTCCAGTATGTGGACCATTTCCGCTACCTTGGCAGCCACCTCTCCACCAAAGTCAACATTGACACCGAAATACAACACCGCCTGAGCTCTGTGAGTGCAGCATTTTCCCGAATGAAGCAGAGAGTGTTTGAGGACCGGGACATCTGTTGGGAGACCAAGGTGCTTGTCTATAAAGCTATTGTCCTCCCAACCCTGCTCTATGCCTGCGAAACATGGACTGTCTACAGACGTCACATGCAACTCCTGGAACGATTCCATCAGCGCTGTCTCCGGAAAATCCTGCAAATTTCTTGGGAAGACAAGCGGACAAATGTCAGAGTGCTGGAAGGAGCAAAGACCACTAGCATTGAAGTGACCCAGGGGCTTGTTTACAAAACCATTGTCCTCCCAACCCTGCTATACAACTGCGAGACGTGGACTGTCTACAGACGTCACACGGAAAACGAAATGTTGGTGGACAGGAAAAGAGATTGAAAGATGGCCTTAAATCCAACCTTAAAATCTCTGGCATAGACACTGAGAACTGGGAAGCCCTGACCCTTGAGCGCTCCAGCTGGAGGTCAGCTGTGACCAGCAGTGCTGCAGAATTCGAGGAGGCACGAGTGGAGGGTGAAAGAGAGAAACGTGCCAAGAGGAAGCCGCGTCAAGCCAACCCCGACCGGGACCACCTTCCACCTGGAAACCAATGCCTTCACTGTGGGAGAAGATGCGGGTCAAGAATAGGGCTCCACAGCCACCTATGAACCCACAAAAATAGTCATCAAGGAAGACCATCTTACTCGTCCAACGAGGGATCGCCTAAGTAAGTAAGTAAGTGTGTAAATAATAATAATAATAATAATCATAATAATAATTTAATACCCCACCACCATCTCTCCAATGGGGAATCGGGGCGGCTTACATGAGGCCAAGCCCAACAACATAGTACAATAAAGTAAAACCAAAACACAATAACAACACAATAAAATACATACAACATATGAGTACAAGGACGATAAAAAAATATCATACACAGTAAAATAAAATAACATAACATAACAATATGTCATTTATTTAGAAATATTTAATATATAGGTTATAATTGGTATATATCGATTTTAATTAAACGGATATACATATATATACACAGACATACATTCAAATAATTCATATGTATACAATTTTATATACTATAAATGAATAATGTGTATATATACGTAAGAAACATATATTTATTTATCGTGTCATCAGCAACCAGACATTTGTATTACATTTTTAACAAAAACAAACAAACAAACAAACAGACAAAACACAAAGTTTGCAAGTTTGGTAGTTGATTAAATGTCCTTTGACCAGTATCTGGCCCCACAAGACGGTCCTCCCTTGTGCATGTGGCAGGGCTCAGGCTGCATTGCAGCAGGTGGTCCGTGGTTGGCTCTTCTCCGCACTCGCATGTTGTGGATTCCACTTTGTGGCCCCATTTCTGAAGGTTGGCTCTGCATCTCGTGGTGCCAGAGCGCAGGCTGTTCAGGGCCTTCCAAGTCGCCCCGTCTTCTGTGTGTCCAAGGGGGAGTCTCTCATTGGGTGTCAACGATTGATGGAGGTTCTGGGTTTGAGCCTGCCACTTTTGGACTCTCGCTTGCTGGGGTGTTCCAGCAAGTGTCTCTGTAGATCTTAGAAAACTACGTCTTGATTCAAGTCGTTGACGTGCTGGCTGATACCCAAACAGGGGATGAGCTGGAGATGTCTCTGCCTTGGTCCTTTCACTATTGGCTGCTACTTCCCGGCGGATGTCAGGTGGTGCAATACCGGCTAAACAGTGCAATTTCTCCAGTGGTGTAGGGTGCAGACACCTCGTGATAATGCGGCATGTCTCATTAAGAGCCACATCCACTGTTTTAGTGTGGTGAGATGTGTCACACTGGGCATGCATACTCAGCAGCAGAGTAGCACAGCGCAAGGGCAGATGTCTTCACTGTGTCTGGTTGTGATCCCCAGGTTGTGCCAGTCAGCTTTCATATGATATTGTTTCTAGCACCCACTTTTTGCTTGATGTTCAGGCAGTGCTTCTTGTAGGTCAGAGCACGGCCCAGAGTGACTCCCAGGTATTTGGGTGTGCTGCAATGCTCCAGTGGGATTCCTTCCCAGGTGATCTTAGAGCTCGGGATGCTTCTCTGTTCTTGAGATGAAAGGCACATGTCTGTGTTTTAAATGGGTTGGGGATCAGCTGGTTTTCCCTGTAGTAGGCAGTAAGGACACCTAGAGCCTCGGAGAGCTTCTGTTCAACCATCTCAAAGTGATTCAATAGTTCTTATCTTTCCAGGTGGACTAGCCTTTGCCCTCCGAGACCTGGTCAGATAAGAACCATTCATTTATTGTCCATGCAACGAGTTTCTGGTTGAGTCTTTTGTTTAGGGATTTACTGGCTCAGAGAATTGGGAAACACTTCCTGAAGCCATGAGGTGCTGGATTCACAAAAAGGTGGCTTTCCCTTCATTTTTCAAAATATAGACATACTCACAAATGAAGGTATGGGGAAGGGGAACATACAAGAAATTCATAAGGGACTCCTGCAAATCTCTGCAAATCCTGCAAATCTCTTGGGAAGAGAAGCGGACAAACGTCAGCATGCTGGAAGAATCAAAGACCACCAGCATTGAAGAGATGGTCCTCTGCCATCAACTCCGCTGGGCCGGCCACATTGTCCGGATGCCTGACCACCGTCTCCCAAAGCAGTTGCTCTACTCCGAACTCAAGAACGGAAAACGGAATTTTGGTGGGCAGGAAAAGAGATTGAAAGATGGGCTCAAAGCCAACCTTAAAAACTCTGGCATAGGCACTGAGAACTTGGAAGCCCTGGCCCTTGAGCACTCCAGCTGGAGGTCAGCTGGGACCAGCAGTGCTGCAGAATTTGAGGAGGCATGAGTGGAGGGTGAAAGAGAGAAACGTGCCAGGAGGAAGGCATGTCAAGCCAACCCCGACCGGGACTGCCTTCCACCTGAAAACCAATGCCTTCACTGTGGGAGAAGATGCAAGTCAAGAATAGGGCTCCATAGCCATCTACGAATCCATAAGGAAACCCATCATGGAAGATCATCTTACTCTTCCAACGATGGATCGCCTAAGTAAGTAAGTAAGTCTTAAGGGATAAATCTTGCAAAGTCAAGAGGGGGCATGTCAGCTCTTTCCTCCCTCACAAGTCCATCAAAAGTTCATAAAGTTTGGCAAGAGTTTATGAAAGTTGTATTGTCGAAGGCTTTCATGGCTGGAATCACTCAGTTCTTGTGGGTTTTTTCGGGCTATATGGCCATGTTCTAGAGGCATTTCTCCTGACGTTTCGCTTGCCATAGATGCAGGCGAAACGTCAGGAGAAATGCCTCTAGAACATGGCCATATAGCCCGAAAAAACCCACAAGAACTTTATGAAAGTTCCTATAAAGTTCAGGAAAGTTCATGGAAAGTCCATAAGAGTTGGGCCATGGAAAAAACCTTAGTTTCCCACATGGGGGAGAGATCATTCCAGCCTGGTGTCCTTGGCAAAACTATGAATTTCCTGATTTTGAACTATCTTTTACAGAGTCCTGGGTGGGGAGGTCACCTCCGATCTCATCAATCTACACATATGCTGTTCATATATGTATGTATGTATGTGTGTGTGTTTAAATAAAAGATTGATAATACATATATCCTGTGCGCGTGCATGTGTGTGTATGTATGTGTATGTATATGTACACACACACACACATATAATGAAGAAAGGACCAAGGTTATATCAATCTATATAATTTTGATAAATATACATCTATCCACTTACAAATTTCCTATATACGTATATAGGAAATGTGTATGTAGTAATATTTATTAGTTATCAATCTTTTATTTAAACATACACACGCACACCCATATATATATTAGAACAGCATATGTATAAATTGATTATATAAACAGCCTACAAATACTCTAAATGTTTATTATCATTGTTGTTGTTATTTAAATATGCTTCCTACGAATCTAGGCCCTCCAGCACAATTCAATGGTGAAGTTGACCCAGTGATATCAAACTGCTGGAATTGCCTTGTGCGAAAGCGACTCAACAAATACGTATAAAGAGACAAGGTGCATCCCATCCCAATGTACGGCAAAAGAGAAGGAAGACGCATGTGCAAAAAAGAGTCATAATAATTTATTTTTTTATTTTCTGGATTCACATCCCGCTTTTTCTCCCCCAAAATAGGATCCAAGTTTGCAATACAATAAATAAATGCATGGAGGTCAGAAGGTCTACGTCCACTTCTGCTATCCTTAGGAAGAATCTCTGGGCAAGAGCACTGCCTTGAAAAATGCATATGGCATGTATGTATGTATGTATGTATGATTATTATTATTCAGAATATCATCCTAATGTGCATTGGAAAATGCATATGTCGTGTACATACTTTTAATTATTATTATTTGAATTGAATGACATTCAAATGTGAATTGAAAAAATCCATAAGCGTTTACATATTTTTGTTATGGATGGCATCCAAATGTGGATTGAAAAATGCAAATTATATGTATATATCTTGTCATTATTTCTAACCTGAATGGCATCCAAATGGGCATTGAAAATGCATATGGTGTGTATGAACATTATTATTATTATTATTATTATTATTATTATTATTAGTGTAAATAGTATCCAAATGTGTATCAGAAAATGCAAAGGTTGTGTATGTATTTTTAGGATTATTATTATTATTAATCTTGTTATTATTTCTAACCTGAATGGCATCCAAATGGGCATTAAAAATGCATATGGTGTGTATGAACTTTATTATTATTATTAAATAGCATCCAAATGTGTATCAGAAAATGCAAAGGAAGTGTATGTATTTTTAGGATTATTATTATTATTCAGAATGGCATCCAAATGTGCATTGGAAAATGCATATGTTGTATATGTACTTTAAATTGGGTTGTTGTAGGTTTTTCCAGGCTATATGGCCATGTTCTAGAGGCATTCTCTCCTGACGTTTCACCTGCATCTATGGCGAGCATCCTCAGAGGTAGTGAGGTCTGCTGGAGCTAGGAAAATGGGTTTATATATCTGTGGAATGATGTCCAGGTGGGACAAAGGACTCTTGTCTGTTGGAGTTAGGTGTGAATGTTTCAACTGACCACCTTGATTAGCATTTGATGGCCTGACAGTGCCTGGAGCAAACTTTAGTTGAGAGGTGATTAGACATTTAAAAAAACTCTAAAATTACAACAGCACAACAACAGAGAGGAAACAAACAAGGACATCTAATCACCTCTCAACAAAAGATTGCTCCAGGCACTGTCAGGCCATCAAATGCTAATCAAGGTGGTCAGTTGAAACATTCACACCTAGTTCCAGCAGACAAGAGTCCTTTGTCCCACCCTGGTCTTTCCACAGATATATAAACCCCTTTTCCTAGTTCCAACAGACCTCACTACCTCTGAGGATGCTTGCCACAGATGCAGGCGAAACGTCAGGAGAGAATGCCTCTAGACCATGGCCATATAGCCCGAAAAAACTTACAGCAACCCAGTGATTCTGGCCATGAAAGCCTTCGACAATACATTGTACTTTAAATTATTTATTTTTAAAAAAAATTGAATGTGAACTGAAAAATCCATAAGCATTTGCACATTTGTATTATTATTATTTTCAGTGTGGTTGGCATCCAAATATGCATTGAAAATGCAAATTATATGTATCTTGTTATTATTTCTAACCTGAATGGCATCCAAATGTGCATTGAAAATGCATATGGTGTGTATGAACTTTATTATTATTATTAGTGTAAATAGCATCCAAATGTGTATCAGAAAATGCTTTATTATTACTATTTTCAGTGTAGATGGCATCCAAATGTGCACTAAAAATGCAAATTATATGTGTGTATCTTGTTATTATTTTTAACTTGAATAGCATCCAAATGTGCATTGAAAATGCATATGGTGTGCATGAACTTTATTATTATTATTAGTGTAAATAGCATCCAAATGTGTATCAGAAAATGCTTTATTATTATTATTTTCAGTGTGGTTGGCATCCAAATGTGCATTGAAAATGCAAATTATATGTATGTATCTGGTTATTATTTCTAACCTGAATGGCATCCAAATGTGCATTGAAAATGCATATGGTGTGCATGAACTTTATTATTATTACTATTAGTGTAAATAGCATCCAAATGTGTATCAGAAAATGCAAAGGTTGTGTATGTTTGTTTGTTTATCTATTTGTTTACTGTATTTGTATACCGCCTTTCTCAGCCAATCGGTGACTCAATTGGTGTATGTATTTTTATCATGTGAACTGCATGCAATCGCATGTACGCATTATTATTATTATTATTCTTCAATGTGAATGGCATCTCAAGGGAAGAAGCTCAGGGCAAGAGCGCCGCCTTGCAAATTGCATTTATAATGATGATGATGACGATTACATGTGATTCACATTCAGATGTGTCTTGCAAAGGGCATCTTGCATGTATGGGTCTTTTATCCTTATTTCCAATGGGAAGGGATGAAGCTCAGGGCGAGAACGTTGCCTTGAAAATTGCACATAGTAAAAAGCTAAATACTTCTAGTCCGGATGGGGCAACCCTATATAGGCATCACCCCGTCGGTCCCATTTCTGCAAGGTTTTGCAATGCAGCCTTGCTCGGCCTCTCCCCAATATTTCCGCACCCCGTATTGTGTCTCCAGTCTCCGTCGAAGTGCGGATTTGAACTCGCAGCCTCTGCGGACGGACGGTGAGAGGCGTGCCTTTTGGTGATGTTCGGTCCATAGAGACAGACCTTTGGGGGAAATGAACTCAGAGGGCGATGTGGTCCTCGAAGAGGGAGAGCAGCAGCAGGATGGCCCAGCCGGACAGCAGGCCCAAGTTCTGCAAGAAAAACAGCAGCCAGGGGCGCTTGCAATGCGCATTCATCAGTGCCGGCAGCTGCAAGAGAGGGAGATATAATTAGGCAACCAAAGGACATCCAGCCCACCCCTGCTGTCATGCAACCGTCGCCCAGATGACTCTGCCAACAGATGGTCCTCCACCCTATGTTTAATCACAGAATCAAAAAATTGTAGAGTTGGGAGGAAACCTAGTGTTGGGAGGGAACCCCAGTCCACCTCCTTTCACCAGACTGGAAGACACAATCAAAGCCCTCCCTGACATATAGCTTTTGTGCAATCATTGAATCCTATAAACGTAGTTTTGAGAGGGAACCCCAAAGGCCATCCAGTCCACCACTTTCACCAGACGGGAAGACACAATCAAAGCCCCCCCAGATATATAACTACCGTGTTCTCATTGAATACTATAAACCTAGTGTTGGGAGGGAACCCCAAAGGCCATCCAGTCCACCCCCTTTCGCCAGACTGGAAGACACAATCAAAGCCCTCCCAGAAATATAGCTTTTGTGCAATCATTGAATCCTATAAACGTAGTTTTGGGAGGAAGCCCAAAAGGCCATCCAGTCCACCCCCTTTTGCCAGACTTGGAAGACACAATCAAAGCCCTCCCAGACATATAGCTTTTGTGCAATCATTGAATCCTATAAATGTAGTTTTGGGAGGGAACCCCAAAGGCCACCCAGTCCACCCCCTTTCGCCAGAGCCCTCCCAGACATATAGCTTTTGTGCAATCATTGAATTCTATAAAAGGCCATCCATTTCACCCCCTTTCGCCAGACTGGAAGACACAAACAAAGCCCTCCCAGACATATAGCTTTTGTGCAATCATTGAATCCTATAAACGTAGTTTTGGGGGGGAGCCCCAAAGGCCATCCAGTCCACCCCCTTTCGCCAGACTGGAAAACACAATCAAAGCCCTCCCAGACATAGAGCTTTTGTGCAATCACTGAATCCTATAAACGTAGTTTTGGGAGGGAACCCCAAAGGCCATCCAGTCCACCCCCTTTTGCCAGACTTGGAAGACACAATCAAAGCCCTCCCAGAAATATAGCTTTTGTGCAATCATTGAATCCTATAAACGTAGTTTTGGGAGGAAGCCCAAAAGGCCATCCAGTCCACCCCCTTTTGCCAGACTTGGAAGACACAATCAAAGCCCTCCCAGACATATAGCTTTTGTGCAATCATTGAATCCTATAAACGTAGTTTTGGGAGGGAACCCCAAAGGCCATCCAGTCCACCCCAAACAACAAGACACAAACGTCGCCCTGCATGACCCTCCCAAGAGATGTGTTGCAACTCAGGGTACTTTACACCTTGCTCCTGACACCACCACACCAAGGCTGTAGGTTTTTGTAGTTTATTGAGAAAAGCTAAATCAAAACAAAGAAAATGGAAATGCAATAGTTCCTGTTCTGGGACAGCCGCACCAGGAGTTCCAGCTTATCTTGCTATTTGTTGATTGCTGCCTGTATTTTAAAGTTCTATGCCTTGGCAGTTAGATGGCTTTCCTTACTTTGCAGTTATTGGGTCAATTGCTTGTCAATTATTATTAGGTTCCCTAGTCCCGCCCCTTTTTGGGTTTTGGAGGGAAGTGAGCCATTTTGTTAGTTAGTCTCAGCCAGGTTAACCAATGTATAAGATGTGTGTAACTTCCCCTGTACAAAGGCTTCAACCTTTAAGAATCTCCAGGGAAAGAATGCCAGGGAAGCATTCCCACAGCCTTAAGCAATCCAGGGGAGAACAGCTTTAAGAACTCCAGGAAAACAGCCTTAAAGACTAAAGAACTCCAGCTAGAGAACATCCACTGCCTTGCTGGTAGGTCTACTTGGCGTCCGAGAAGCAGTTCGGCCCGGTAGCGGAGCACGCATCAGCGAGGGTTGGATTTTAGTCAGCCTGGGAGAAGTTAAAAAGGGGAATTTTCCTTTAAAGAAAACGTTATTGAAGATAGTGCCTGTCCCCTGTGGACAAGATTGAGAGAACCAATACTTTATCAAGAAAGCCTTGTAGTTCCTGTTTGATTTCATTAATAAAAGACTTTGTTGTATTTCTCAAGCCATCTGAAGATTCTCGCCCGCTGGGCAAAGGTTACACATCCTATTTTAAAGCCAACCAGATACAGGCCCAGTGGCGACAGTACACTTCCATAGGCAAAACAGAGACTTAAATGTAAAGGCAAAGTTCCCAAGATCCAAAAGCAAAAACATGAAACATAATCCCTTAGCGATGGTCAAACAAAAGTCCATGGAAAACAGTTGAAAACAAGACCCAAACCCCAGACTCAGGAAGCCTGAAGCATGCTGCGAAAAGCCAAGGAAAATCTCCAGAAGTTAACATGGAAAGAGCAATGTTGGACTGACAACAACTGCCTGTCAGCTACAAGACTAAATACGCTTTGCGAACATGAAAGCATTGTGTTGACCTTGGGCCCCTTTGGCTTCTCGCTTGCTGGCCAAGCGAATGCTTCTCCGAAGCCTTAATTGCAAACGATCTTGCCTGCTCATTAATTCATTATCTGCAAGGCTATGCCAACCCCTTATCTGGGTCCAGCTGGGACGGATCCTCCACCTGGCCGTTTGGGATTTCACTCTCACTATCAGTCTCTCTAACTGCAGGAACATTCCTTTCCCTGGGGAACTGACTTGTTGTTTCTCCTTCAGAAGCCACACTAGCAGCTCCATCTGAAACATGTACAGGAATCTGTAACCCATCAGCTTCCTCGTCATCCTGCAGGAAATCAGGCTCAGAAGGCCCAAAGTCAGGCTCAGAAAGCCCAAACAGCTCAGCTTCAGAGTCACGCTGAGTCACAACAAGATGGATGTCCAGCCTATATTTAATCATGGAATCCAAAAATTGTAGCATTGGGAGGGAACCCCAAAGGCCATCCAGTCCACACCCTTTTGCCAGACTGGAAGACACAATCAAAGCCCTCCCAGACATATAGCTTCTGTGCAATCATTGAATTTTATAAATGTAGTTTTGGGAGGGAACCCCAAAGGCCACCCAGTCCACCCCCTTTCGCCAGAGCCCTCCCAGACATATAGCTTTTGTGCAATCATTGAATTCTATAAAAGGCCATCCATTTCACCCCCTTTCGCCAGACTGGAAGACACAAACAAAGCCCTCCCAGACATATAGCTTTTGTGCAATCATTGAATCCTATAAACGTAGTTTTGGGAGGGAGCCCCAAAGGCCATCCAGTCCACCCCCTTTCGCCAGACTGGAAAACACAATCAAAGCCCTCCCAGACATAGAGCTTTTGTGCAATCACTGAATCCTATAAACGTAGTTTTGGGAGGGAACCCCAAAGGCCATCCAGTCCACCCCCTTTTGCCAGACTTGGAAGACACAATCAAAGCCCTCCCAGAAATATAGCTTTTGTGCAATCATTGAATCCTATAAACGTAGTTTTGGGAGGAAGCCCAAAAGGCCATCCAGTCCACCCCCTTTTGCCAGACTTGGAAGACACAATCAAAGCCCTCCCAGACATATAGCTTTTGTGCAATCATTGAATCCTATAAACGTAGTTTTGGGAGGGAACCCCAAAGGCCATCAATTCCACCCCCCTTTGCCAAACTGGAAGACACAATCAAAGCCCTCCCGGACATATAGCTTTTGTGCAATCATTGAATCCTATATACCTAGTGTTGGGAGGGAACCTCAAAGGCCATCCAGTCCACCCGCTTTCGCCAGACTGGAAGACACAATCAAAGCCCTCCCAGACATATAGCTTTTGTGCAATCACCGAATCCTTTAAACATAGTTTTGGGAGGGAACCCCAAAGGCCATCCAGTCCACCCCCTTTCGCCAGACTGATGACAAAATCAAAGCCCTCCCAGACAAATAGTTTTTGTGCAATCACTGAATCCCATAAATGTAGTTTTGGGAGGGAACACCAAAGGCCATCCAGTCCAGCCCCTTTCGCCAGAGCCCTCCCAGACATATAGCTTTTGTGCAGTATTTGAATCCTATAAACCTAGTGTTGGGAGGGAATCCCAAAATCCACCCCCTTTCACCAGACTGGAAGATATAATCAAAGCCCTCCCAGACATATAGCTTTTGTGCAATGATTGAATCCTATAAACTTAGTTTTGGGAGGGAACCCCAAAGGCCATCCAGTCCAGCCCCTTTTGCCAGACTGGAAGACACAATCAAAGCCCTTCCAGACATATAGCTTTTGTACCATCATTGAATCCTATAAACTTAGTTTTGGGAGGGAACCCCAAAGGCCACCCACCCCTTTCGCCAGGCTTGAAGACACAATCAAAGCCCTCCCAGACATATAGCTTTTGTACAATCATTGAATCCTATAAACGTAGTTTTGGGAGGGAACCCCAAAAAGCCCTCCAGTCCACCCCCTTTCGCCAGACTGGAAGACACAAACAAAGCCCTCCCAGACATGTAGCTTTTGTGCAATCATTGAATCCTATAAACGTAGTTTTGGGAGGGATCCCCAAAGGCCATCCAGTCCACCTCCTTTCGCCAGACTGGAAGACACAATCAAAGCCCTCCCAGACATACAGTTTTTGTGCAGTATTTGAATCCTATAAACATAGTTTTGGGAGGGAACCCCAAAGGCAACCCAGTCCAACCCCTTTCGCCAGACTAGAAGACACAATCAAAGCCCTCCCAGACATATATCTTTTGTGCAATCATTGAATCCTATAAACCTAGTGTTGGGAGGGAACCCCAAAGACCATCCAGTCCACCCCTTTCGCCAGACAGGAAGACACAAGCCATCCACCCCCCACCCCCCACCCCGCTTTTGCCAGACTGGAAGTCACAATCAAAGCCCTCCCAGACATATAGCTTTTGTGCAATCATTGAATCCTATAAACTTAGTGTTGGGAGGGAACCCCAACCGGCTGTTAGGAATTGTGGGAGGGACTCCAAAACACCTGTAGGGCCAAAGTTGGCCTGTGGCTGCACTAGAATCTCACTGATGCAGCCTGGAATGGCCTTGGCTTTTTTAGCTGCAGCATCACACTCCTGGCTCAGGTTCAGTTTGTGGTCTATTAAGACTCATAGACGTCATGCCCTTGGACTCACCATGTCACAGAGGGCCACGTAGAGGAAGAGGCCTGTGGCCACGGTGAAGATCCAGGCTTCGAATTCCTCCCCGGTGCTGACGGAGAGCGCGATGTATAGCCCGATGAAGGCCGTGAGCGCACTCACAAAGTTCAGCAGCAAGGCTCGCTTGACACTCAGGCCGGCGTGGAGCAGAGCCGCAAAGTCTCCTGCAAAAGAACACAAGAAGGACCAGATCAGACACATCATTCAAGAGTTGCAATTGTGATATTCTGCTAATAATAATAATAATAATAATAACAACAACAACAACAACAACAACAACAACAATAGGAGAGCATCACAATTGCAACCCTTGAATGAAGACTTTGAAATAATAATAATAATAATAATAATAATAATAATAATAATTGAAAAGCATCACAATTGCAACTTTGGAATAATAATAATAACAACAACAACAACAATAGGAGAGCATCACAATTGCAACCCTTGAATGAAGACTTTGAAATAATAATAATAATAATAATAATAATTGAAAAGCATCACAATTGCAACTTTGGAATAATAATAATAACAACAACAACAACAATAGGAGAGCATCACAATTGCAACCCTTGAATGAAGACTTTGAAATAATAATAATAATAATAATAATTGAAAAGCATCACAATTGCAACTTTGGAATAATAATAATAACAACAACAACAACAATAGGAGAGCATCACAATTGCAACTCTCGAATGAGGACTTTGGACTAATCATCATCATCATCATCATCATAATCATAGTAGGAGAGCATCACAACTGCAACTCTTAAATGAGGACTTTGGACTAATAAATATAATAATAATAATAATAATAATAATAACAACAACAACAACAACAACAAGAGAGCATCACTATTGCAGCCCTTGAATGAGGACTTTGAACTAATAATAATAATAATAATAATAATAATAATAATAATAGGAGAGCATCACAATTGCAGCCCTTGAATGAGGACTTTGAACTAATAAATATAATAATAATAGCAACCCTTGAATGATGACTTTGGACTAATAATAATAATAATAATAATAATAATAATAATTGGAGAGCATCACAATTGCAACTCTTGAATGAGATCTTTGAACTAATAATAATAATAATAATAATAATAATAATAATAATAGAAAAGCATCACAATTGCAACTCTTAAAGGAGGACTTTGGACTAATGATAATAATAATACTAATAACAATAACAACAATAGGAGAGCATCACAATTGCAACTATGGAATGAGGACTTTGGACTAATAATAATAATAGAAGAGCATCACAGTTGCAACTCTTGAATGAGGACTTTGGACTAATAATAATAATAATAATAATAATAATAATAATAGGAGAGAATCACAATTGCAACTCTTGAATGAGGACTTTGGACTAATAATAATAATAATAATAATAGGAGAGCATCACAATTTTAGCCCTTGAATGAGGACTTTGGACTAATAATAATAATAATAATAAATAGAAAAACATCACAATTGCAACTCTTAAAGGAGAACTTTGGAATAATAATAATAATAATAATAATAGGAGAGCATCACAATTGCACCCCTTGAATGAGGACTTTGGACTAACATAATAATAATAATAATAATAATAATAATAATCCAAAGTCCTAATTCAAGATTTGCAATTGTGATGCTCTCCAATTATTATTTTATTATTATTATTATTATTATTATTATTATATTTATTAGTCCAATGCCCTAATTCAAGGGCTGCAATTGTGATGCTCTCAGATTCACAATTACAACCCTTGAATAAGGACTTTGGACGAATAATAATAATAATAATAATAATAGAGCATCACAATTGCAAATCTTGAAGTACGACTTTGGAATAATAATAATAATAATAATAATAATAATAATCCAAAGTCCTAATTGAAGATTTGCAATTGTGATACACTCCTATTATTATTATTATTATTATTATTATTATTATTATTATATTGATTAGTCCAATATCGTAATTCAAGGGCTGCAATTGTGATGCTCTCCAACTATTATTATTATTATTATTATTATTATTATTATATTTATTAGCCCAATGTCCTAATTCAAGGGCTGCAATTGTGATGCTCTCCAACTATTATTATTATTATTATTATTATTATTATTATATTTATTAGACCAATGTCCTAATTCAAGGGCTGCAATAGTGATGCTCTTCAATTATTATTATTATTATTATTATTATTATTATTATTAGCCCAATGTCCTAATTCAAGGGCTGCAATTGTGATGTTCTCGGATTCACAATTGCAATTGAATAATAACAATTATTATTATTATTATTATTATTATTATTATTATTAGTTCAAAGTCCTAATAAAGTCTTTTTCAGGGAAGACTTTAAAGATGTTGCAAAAACTCATTTCCCCAGGATTCGCATTGCAGTGAGTGATGGCACCGCAAGTGGTATCAAAGTGGGTTAACTCTGCAGTGCAGACAGGTGACCGGCCGTGCATGGGATACCTAATTCATGGGGCAACTCGTGGCACAAGACAGCCAAGGACGTGGCCAGCCCGGTCTTCCAGGAGGAGGAGAAGGCAGCCCCAACAGCCAGGCCATCTGCAAAGTTGTGGATGGCGTCTCCAATGGTGATCATGTACGGCAGCATGCGGAGCTCTGCAGAGAGAAAGGAATGCAACATGAGTCCCATTTGTTTACATTGCTTACAGTGCCAGCTTCCCCAAAGGCTTGGGAATGTGTGCATTGCACTGTCGCATTCGCTTGCAATACATTGCTAGCAGTCATCATCACGCACAATGCTCCTTTTGTTCTGCGCATTCCAGGGTTTTTCCCAGGGATGGCCCAGTGGCCTAATGGATAAGGCATCAGCCTCCGGAGCTGGGGATTGTGGGTTCAAGTCCCACCTGGGTCGTCGCGTGGGTTCATTTTTGGAAAATGCAAATTTTAAAATTCAGCAATGCACTCCAAGGCGTGGGACGGCATCTGTGCAAAGCTTCGTAAACACACACACAGACAGACACAAATGCTGCTCCATTGACATCCATGCAAGTTCAGTAAACACAAAATAAAACCAGTCTTAAAGATGCAGGAATAAATTCACAAACAGGAAAATTAAAGGTGCATTTGACAATGCAGAATGAGTGCAATTTGGGGCCATTTTCATCATCATCATCATCATCATCATCATTTTATCAATACTGTAGAATGGATGCAGTTTGGTGCATTTTTACATTATTATTATTATTATTATTATATCTATAATGTAAAATGAATATAGTTTGGTGCTATTTAGATTATTATTATTATTATTATTATTATTATATCTATAATGAAGAATGGATGTAGTTTGGTGCAATTTAGATTATTATTATTATTATTATATCTGTAATGTAGAATGGATGTAGTTTGGTGCAATGCAGGTTATTATTATTATTATTATTATTATTATTATATCTATAATGAAGAATGGATGTAGTTTGGTGCAATTTAGATTATTATTATTATTATTATATCTGTAATGTAGAATGGATGTAGTTTGGTGCAATGCAGGTTATTATTATTATTATTATTATTATTATTATATCTATAATGAAGAATGGATGTAGTTTGGTGCAATTTAGATTATTATTATTATTATTATATCTGTAATGTAGAATGGATGTAGTTTGGTGCAATTTAGATTATTATTATTATTATTATTCTTATTATTATATCTATAATGTAGAATGGATGTAGTTTGGTGCAATTTAGGTTTTTATTATTATTATTATTATTATTATTATATCTGTAATGTAGAATGGATGTAGTTTGGTGCAATTTAGGTTATTATTATTATTATTATTATTATTATATCTATAATGTAGAATGGATGTAGTTTGGTGCAATTTAGATTATTATTATTATTATTATTATATCTATAATATAAAATGGATGTAGTTTGGTGCAATTTAGGTTATTATTATTATTATTATTATTATTATATCTATAATATAAAATGAATGTAGTTTGGTGCAATTTGGGTTATTATTATTATTATTATTATTATATCTATAATGAAGAATGGATGAAGTTTGGTGCAATTTAGATTATTATTATTATTATATCTATAATGAAGAATGGATGTAGTTTGGTGCAATTTAGATTATTATTATTATTATATCTATAATATAAAATGAATGTAGTTTGGTGCAATTTAGATTATTATTATTATTATTATTATTATATCTATAATGTAGAATGGATGTAGTTTGGTGCAATTTAGATTATTATTATTATTATTATATCTATAATGTAGAATGGATGTAGTTTGGTGCAATTTAGATTATTATTATTATTATTATTATTATTATATCTATAATGTAGAATGGATGTAGTTTGGTGCAATTTAGATTATTATTATTATTATTATTATTATTATATCTATAATGTAGAATGGATGTAGTTTGGTGCAATTTAGGTTTTTATTATTATTATTATTATTATTATTATATCTGTAATGTAGAATGGATGTAGTTTGGTGCAATTTAGGTTATTATTATTATTATTATTATTATATCTATAATGTAGAATGGATGTAGTTTGGTGCAATTTAGATTATTATTATTATTATTATTATATCTATAATATAAAATGGATGTAGTTTGGTGCAATTTAGGTTATTATTATTATTATTATTATTATTATATCTATAATATAAAATGAATGTAGTTTGGTGCAATTTGGGTTATTATTATTATTATTATTATTATATCTATAATGAAGAATGGATGAAGTTTGGTGCAATTTAGATTATTATTATTATTATATCTATAATGAAGAATGGATGTAGTTTGGTGCAATTTAGATTATTATTATTATTATATCTATAATATAAAATGAATGTAGTTTGGTGCAATTTAGATTATTATTATTATTATTATTATTATATCTATAATGTAGAATGGATGTAGTTTGGTGCAATTTAGATTATTATTATTACTATTATTATTATATCTATAATGTAGAATGGATGTACTTTGGTGCAATTTAGATTATTATTATTATTATTATTATTATTATTATATCTATAATGTAGAATGGATGTAGTTTGGTGCAATTTAGATTATTATTATTATTATTATTATTATATCTATAATGTAGAATGGATGTAGTTTGGTGCAATTTAGATTATTATTATTATTATTATAATATCTATAATGTAGAATGGATGTAGTTTGGTGCAATTTAGATTATTATTATTATTATTATTATTATTATATCTATAATGTAGAATGGATGTAGTTTGGTGCAATTTAGGTTATTATTATTATTATTATTATATCTATAATGTAGAATGGATGTAGTTTGGTGCAATTTAGATTATTATTATTATTATTATTATTATATCTATAATGTAGAATGGATGTAGTTTGGTGCAATTTAGATTATTATTATTATTATTATTATTATTATATCTATACTGTAGAATGGATGTAGTTTGGTGCAATTTAGATTATTATTATTATTATTATTATTATATCTATAATGTAGAATGGATGTAGTTTGGTGCAATTTAGATTATTATTATTATTATTATTATTATATCTATAATGTAGAATGGATGTAGTTTGGTGCAATTTAGGTTATTATTATTATTATTATTATATCTATAATGTAGAATGGATGTAGTTTGGTGCAATTTAGGTTATTATTATTATTATTATTATTATTATATCTATAATGTAAAATGAATGTAGTTTGGTGCAATTTAGATTATTATTATTATTATTATTATTATTATATCTATACTGTAGAATGGATGTAGTTTGGTGCAATTTAGATTATTATTATTATTATTATTATTATATCTATAATGTAGAATGGATGTAGTTTGGTGCAATTTAGATTATTATTATTATTATTATTATTATTATTATATCTATAATGTAAAATGAATGTAGTTTGGTGCAATTTAGTTTATTATTATTATTATTATTATTATTATATCTATAATGTAGAATGGATGTAGTTTGGTGCAATTTAGGTTATTATTATTATTATTATTATATCTATAATGTAAAATGAATGTAGTTTGGTGCAATTTAGGTTATTATTATTATTATTATAATATCTATAATGTAGAATGGATGTAGTTTGGTGCAATTTAGATTATTATTATTATTATTATTATATCTATAATGTAGAATGAATGTAGTTTGGTGCAATTTAGGTTATTATTATTATTATTATTATTATTATTATTATTATATCTATAATGTAGAATGGATGTAGTTTGGTGCAATTTAGATTATTATTATTATTATTATTATTATATCTATAATGTAAAATGAATGTAGTTTGGTGCAATTTAGATTATTATTATTATTATTATTATTATATCTATAATGTAGAATGGATGTAGTTTGGTGCAATTTAGATTATTATTATTATTATTATTATTATATCTATAATGTAGAATGGATGTAGTTTGGTGCAATTTAGGTTATTATTATTATTATTATTATTATATCTATAATGTAGAATGGATGTAGTTTGGTGCATTATTATTATTGCTATTGTTATTACTATACTGTAGAATAAATGCCATTTGGTGCATTATTATTATTACAATTATTATTATTACACTTTAGAACGGATGCACTTTGATGCCATTTTCAATAATAATAATAATAATAATAATAATGACACCAAATTTCATTTATTCTACAGTATAATAACAACAACAACAACAACAACAACAACAATAATAATACACCATAGAATGGATGCAGTTCGGTGCATTTTTATATTATTATTATTATATCTATAATGTAAGATTAATGTAGTTTGGTGCATTTATTATTATTATTACTATTGTTATTACTATACTGTAGAATAAAGGCAATTTGGTGCCATTATTATTATTATTATTATTATTATTATTCTTTAGAATGGATGCATTTTGATGCCATTTTCATTATTATTATTATTATTATTAATAATAATAATAAATAATAATGGCAGCAAATTCCATTTATTCTACAGTATAGTAATAACAATAACAATAATAATAATATTACACCTTAGAATGGATGCAGTTTGTTGCATTTTATATTATTATTAATAATAATAATAATAATGGCACCAAATTGCATTTATTCTACAGTATAGTAATAACAATAATAATAATAGCAACACACTAGAATGGATGCAGTTTGGTGCATTTTTATATTATTATTATATCTATAATGCAAAATGAATGTAGTTTGGTGCATTTATTACTATTACTACTGTTATTACTATACTGTAGAATAAATGCCATTTGGTGCCATTATTATTATTATTATTATTATTATTATTATTATTACACTTTAGAATGGATGCACTTTGATGCCATTTTCAATAATAATAATAATAATAATAATAATAATAATGACACCAAATTTCATTTATTCTACAATATAGTAATAACAATAATAATAATAATAACAGTAACAATAGCAACACACTGTAGAATGGATGCAGTCTGGTGCATTTTTATGTTATTATTATATCTATAATGTAAAATGAATGTAGTTTGGTGCAATTTAGATTAATATTATTATATCTATAATGTAGAATGGATGTAGTTTGGTGTATTTATTATTATTACTATTGTTATTACTAGACTAGAATAAATGCAATTTAGTGCCATTATTATTATTATTATTATTATTATTATTATTATACTTTAGAATGGATGCACTTTGATGCCATTTTTGTTATTATTATTAATAATAATAATGGCAGCAAATTGCATTTATTCTACAGTATAGTAATAACAGTAATTATTATTATTATTATTATTATTATTATTATTATTCACCGCAGAATGGATGCAGTTTGGTACATTTTTATATTATTATTATATCTATAATGTAAAATGAATGTAGTTTGGTGCATAATAATAATAATAATAATAATAGGACTAATAAATATAATAATAATAATAATAAATATAATAATAGTAATAGTAATAATAGGAGAGCATCACCATTGCAGCCCATGAATGAGGACTTTAGAATAATAATAATAATAATAATAATAATAATAATAATAGGAGAGCATCACAGTTGCAGCCCATGAATGAGGACTTTGGACTAATAAATATAATAATAATAATAATAATAATAATAATAATAATAATAGGAGAGTATCACAATTGCAACCCTTGAATGAGGACTTTGGACTAATAAATATAATAATAATAATAATAATAATAATAATAATAATAATAATAGGAGAGTATCACAATTGCAACCCTTGAATGAGGACTTTGGACTAATAAATATAATAATAATAATAATAACAATAATAATAGGAGAGTATCACAATTGCAACCCTTGAATGAGGACTTTGGACTAATAAATATAATAATAATAATAATAATAATAATAATAATAATAATAGGAGAGTATCACAATTGCAACCCTTGAATGAGGACTTTGAACTAATAATAATAAAAGCATCACAATTGCAGCCCTTGAATGAGGACTTTGGAATAATAATAATAATAATAATAATAATAATAATAGGAGAGCTAATTATGAATACACACACACACACACAAGTATATGTATGTATGTATATTTGTGTCATGGGTATAATTTAAATACAATAAAAATTAGATTTCAAAACCAGACTGCCCCCAAAATCCCAAGGCTTTATGCTATGGAATCCTGGGAGTTGTAGCCAGGCTAATGACCTTGGGAAACTACAAATCCCATTGCAGTTGAAGTGGATTCAAACTGCATTAATTCTGCAGTGTAGATGCACCCTGAAGAGAACACAATAGCTACGCATAAGCTTCACATAGACATGGGGTGCACTTGGATTTTAATACACAATAGATATAGCTCAATGCTATGTAGCCATGGGAGACGTAGTTTCACAAGGGCTGGATTTACATTGTAGAATTAATTTAATTTCCTTTAATAATAAGATTTTAAAACCAGACTGCCCCTCCAAAATCCCAAGGCTTTATGCTATGGAATCCTGGGAGTTGTAGCCGGGCTAAGGACCTTGGGAAACTACAAATCCCATTGCAGTTGAAGTGGATTCAAACTGCATTAATTCTGCAGTGTAGATGCACCCTGAAGACGACTCAATAGGTCCGCATAAGATTCACCTGGATTTTAAGACACAATAGACATAGTTCAATGTTATGAAGCCATGGGAGACGTAGTTTCACAAGGGCTGGATTTACATTGCAGAATTAATTTAATTTTTTTGCAATGTTTAATCGATGGATAGCAATGGGTTTACTCACCTCGGCTGAGCTCTTCCTTTTGGAGATGCCTGAAATCGGACTCATCTGCAACCACCTGCGTGAAAAAGACAGGTAGAAAAGGTGAGCAGGAATGCATCCACACAGTGGAATTGATGCGGTTTGATACCACTTTCAAGTGCTATGGAACACTGGGAGTTGTAGTTTTGCAAGGACATTACCCTTGCCAAGCTACAACTCCCACAATTCCATAGCACTGAGCCATGGCAGTTCAAAGTGGTACCAAAGTGGTGTCAAACTGCATTTAATTCCATAATGTAGACTGATTGACCCAGGTTGGAATCTGAATCTATTTCCAATGGAACAGAATGCTTTTCTTTGCTCGACCATTAGAGGGCGCTCAAGAACAACCTTTTGGAATCAATACCAAGCATCCAAAGTAAACAAAAGCATCCAAAAATCAACAAAAGCATCCAAATCAACAAAACTGCAACACCTTTATTGCATCAACAAATAATAATGCACATATTTCATGCACTTTCCCCCTTAAGCCTATAAAAATATAGCTTTTTAAAAGGATTTTAGATATTAATGCATTTTGCCAACACAATTATCCACATATGTTTTCTGGATGAGACACAGGTCTAGACAAGGCCTTCAAGTCAACTCTTGACTCATGACAATCCTATTTATTTCTTTGGGTTTTCATAGGAAAGGAATTACTCAAGTTCCTTCCCCTGAAATACGAGCCTCCAGCAGCTGGGAGTTGTCGCCGGACTCCCATCCAAGGGCCAACCAAGGCTGACCCTGCTTAGCTTCAAAGATTAATGTGCTTTAAAGTCACCTGTGCACTTGTGGCAACCTCATATATTTCATAGGATTTTCTTACCACAAGATTTGGCCAGTTTCTTCCTCTGATATACAGCCTTGGTGGTCTCCCATCCAACAGCCAACCAAGGCCAGCTCTGCTTAGCTTCCAAGATTAATGTGCTTTAAAGTCACCTGTTCCACTTATGGCAACCTCATATATTGCAGAGGGTTTTCTTAGAGGAGGTTTGGCCAGTTCGTCTGATATATAGCCTTGGTGGTCTCCCTTCCAACGGCCAACCAAGGCCAGCCCTACTTAGCTTCCAAAACCAATGTGCTTTCAAGTCACCTGTTGACTTATGGCAACCTCATATATTTCATAGGATTTTCTGACATGAGGTTTGTCCAGTTTCTTCCTCTGATATACAGCCTTGGCGGTCTCCCATCCAATGACCAACCAAGGCCAGCTCTGCTTAGTTTCCAAGACCAATGTGCTTTAAAGTCACCTGTCCATTTATGGCAACCTCATATATTTCACAGGGTTTTTTAAGAGGAGGTTTGGCCCGTTCTTTCCTCTGATATACAGCCTTGGCGGTCTCCCATCCAACGGCCAACCAAGGTCGGTCCTGCTTAGCTTCCAAAATTATTGTGCTTTAAAGTCACCTGTCCACTTGTGGCAACCTCATATATTTCATAGGGTTTTCTTACAGGTTTGGACAGTTTGTTTCTCTGATACACAGCCTTGGCGGTCTCCCATCCAAAGGCCAACCAAGGCTGGCCCTGCTTAGCTTCCAAATATCAGGATCTTGCAACTTGAGGGTTTTTAGTTCCTGCATCTCTGCCATTGAGAAAAGCCAATTACCAAGTCTGCATTGGAAGCTCCTTTCTCCATTTTCCTCCTCTTCATCTCATCCTGGTACAGCTGCAAAGACAAGGAATGGTCGCACTGGTGGCCTTTGCTGGACTCCGAAGTCTCCTATGGAGGAGAGAAGGAAAACGTGGCAATGAGGAGGGCACCCCAGTTTTTTCCGGCATAATCAGAACCTTTATTCTTAGAGGTAATGTTGCCCCCCCCCCCAAAAAAACCCCAGCAGTGGTCAATACATCCCGGGTTGTAGTCCGAACTTTATAAAGTGCCCGGGCCAAAGAGCTGTCCCTATGGAAAGCTATGGGATCCTTTGCACTTAGGAGGAAAATAAGGAATGGATTCTCTGCCCCAATGACTCGGAAGTCAGTTCCAACCAGACCGAAAAGGTCTAGCAAACTCACCTGGCAGTCGTCGTGCCCCAAAAGGGCGAAGAGCTTCTCCAGGAGGAAGAAGAGGTAGAGCCCCCCCAGGACGGCCAGCAGCTTCCAGAGTGCATCACTGCCCTGGGCACCGTGGTGGTCGTGGTGGTCCTGCCCCTCTCCGTGGGAGTGGGAGTGCAAGCCCAGGAACTGCAGCAGGAGACACAACGCAGGGTTGGAATCACCAGGCAGCCAAAACAAGCAAGGATACCGCAGCACAAAGGCACCAGGTAGATATGGAAACCCCCCTTGGGACCCTTGCCAACTCACTGGGATTATTCAGGAAGGTTTCTTTCACAGCTCCAACAGTTGAGGGCAGTGATATCTGTCCAACCATCCATCCATCCATCCACCTAGCTATCTAGCTACATATCTGTCTCTCTCTCTACATATCTTTCTATCTATCTCTCTTTCTTTCTATCTATCTATCTACATATCTTTCTATCTGTCTGTCTCTCCAGCCATCCACCTATCTAGCTAGCTAGCTACATATCTGTCTGTCTGTCTCTCTATCTACATATAGAATCATAGAATCATAGACTCAAAGAGTTGGAAGAGACCTCCTGGGCCATCCAGTCCAACCCCATTCTGCCAAAAAGCAGGAATGTTGCATTCAAATCACCCCTGACAGATGGCCATCCAGCCTCTGTTTAAAAGCTTCCAAAGAAGGAGCCTGCACCACACTCCGGGGCAGAGAGTTCCACTGCTGAACGGCTCTCACAGTCAGGAAGTTCTTCCTCATGTTCAGATGGAATCTCCTCTCTTGTAGTTTGAAGCCATTCTTCCATTGCGTCCTAGTCTCCAAGGAAGCAGAAAACAAGCTTGCTCCCTCCTCCTCCCTGTGGCTTCCTCTCACATATCTGTCCCTCCAGCCATCCACCTATCTAGCTAGCTAGCTACATATCTGTCTGTCTATCTGTCTCTCTATCTACATATCTTTCTATCTATATAATTAACTACATATCTAGCTATCTCTATCTATCTACATATCTTTCTCTCTCTCTCTCTCCAGCTATCACTCTCTATCTACATATCTATCTACATATCTCTACCTACCTACCTACCTATCTAGCTAGCTATTTCTCTCTCTCTCCAGCTATTTACCTCTCTACATATCTTTCTGTCTATCTAACTATATATCTATCTACATATCTACCTCTCTCCATCCCCCCCAATCTCTCTCTGTCTACATATATTTCTATCATCTACATATCTACCTGCCTGTCTGTCTACATCTCTCTCTCTCTCTCTCTCTCTGTCTACATATCTATCTATCTCTCTGTCTCTCTGTCTACATCTCTCTCTCTCTCTCTCTATCTGTCTGTCTGTCTACATTCTCTCTCTCTCTTTCTCTCTATCTATCTTTCTATCTATCTTTCTATCTATCTGTCTGTCTACATATCTATCTATCTATCTATCTCTCTGTCTACATCTATCTATCTATCTATCTATCTATCTATCTATCTATCTACATATTTTTCTATCTGTCTATCTCTCTGTCTACATATCTATCTGTCTGTTTGTCTGTCTACATATATTTCTATCTCTCCAGATCTCTCTCTCTCTCTCTACATATCTTTTTATGTATCTAACTATATATCTACATATCTCTCTGTGTCTGTCTGTCTACATATCTATCTAACTACAGATCTATCTATCTATCATCTATCTATCTATCTATCTATCTATCTGTCTATCTGTCTACATATCTCTCTCCAGCTATCTCTCTCTCTCTCTACATATCTTTCTTTCTATCTAACTATATATCTATCTACATCGCGCTCTCTCTCTGTCAACATATCTCTCTATCTCTCTATCTACACTTCTCTCTCTCTCTCCAGCTATCTCTCTCTATATATATATCTTTCTAGCTATCTAACTAATTATATATCTACATATCTACCTATCTCTCTTTGTGTATACATATCTGTTTGTCTGTCTACTAGCTGCACCCGCCACGTGTTGCTGTGGCCAACCTTCCCTCTTTCTCTCCTTCTTTCCTTCTTTCCTTCCTTCCTTCCTTCACTCCTTCCTTCCTTCCTTCCTTCCTTCCTTCCATCTTTCCTTCTCTTCTTCCTTCCTTCTCTATCTCTTTCCTTCCTTCCCCCTTTTTCTTTCTCTTCTGCTGTCTCTCTTTTCTTCCTTCTCTCTTTCCTTCTTTCCTTCCCTCCCTATTTCTCTACATCATCCCCCTTCCTTCGCTCCCTCTTTCCTTCCTTCGCTCCCTTTTTTCTTTCCTTCTCTCCTTCCTTCTTTCTCTAACTTTCCTTCCCCTTTTTCTTTCCCTCCCTCTTTCTCTCCTTTCTTCCTTCTCTACCTCTATCCTTCCTTCTCTCTTTGCTTCCATGTTTCCTTCTCCCTTTCATTATTTCCCTCCTTCTTTCTTTCTTTTTTTCCTCCCCTTCCCTCCCTCTTTCTTCCCTTTTTACTGTATTGTCATTTAGCTTTTTGGGGCTTTTAAAGTCCTTTCTGCTGTGTTTTTCAGTGTTTTTATGAGTGATGGTCACTCATTGGCCTGAGAGGTGTCTTGTGTCCAAATTTGGTGTCAATTCCCCAGTGGTTTTTGAGTTCTGTTAATCCCACAAACGAACATTACATTTTTATTTATATAGATTAGGCATGAGCATTCCATGGTTCTAAATTGTTCTAAAGTACTTACAAAACTAGGGGGCGCTGGTGCTTTGCTTCTTTAGTGTTGCTAAAGTTCTGGTGGTGAAAATTTCAGAACTCTAACAAAACTTTCAAAATTTCATTATAAATGGCAGCTCCTAATTGGTTATGTCATAAAATTGCCAATAATGAAATAATAAATGAAATGTTGAAGATTTTGTTAGAGTTCTGAAATTTTCACCACTAGAACTTTAGCAACACTGTAGAAACAAAGCACCAGCACCCCCTAGTTTTCACCACCAGAACTTTAGTTTTGTAAGTACTTTAGAACCATTTAGAACCATGGATTTCCCATGCCCACTATCTACGGTATCTATCTATCTACCTACCTACCTATCTATTTATCTATCTATCTATCTATCCATCAATCCATCTATCTAAGTATAGCCATCAATGCCCATCACTCTCTCTGTGTGTTTATCTAGTGCTATTTATATATGCCACATCTATCTATCTAGTACAATTGATGTATGTCACATCTATCCATCTATCGAGCTACCTGTCTATCATCTAGCTGTCTTCTCTCTCTCTCTGTGTGTCATGCAATCAATGTAACATCTATCAACTATCTATCCAGAACAGGCATGTAACCGGGGGGGGGGGGGGGGGGGCTTGAGGGGCTTCAGCCCCCCCCCCCCCAAATTCTGATGGTGGTTCGCGAAAAGGCCTTACTGGTGCATTACTTAAACTGTTATGTTTATTCATATAATGATCTGATCACCATTCTCAATATATCCCATATGCATGGGGGTATTGGGGTAATGATACAAAAGGTTTGCTAGGCTAGACCCTCTTTCATTCAGACTCAGCCCCCCCACGAAACTCAGCCCCCCCTGAAAAATTTTTAGCCCCCCCCCCCCCCCGAAACGAAATCCTGGCTACGGGCCTGATCCAGAATCTATTTATCTTTCTGTTTCTTACATATCTATCATTCTGTTTAACTATATATCTATCTCCGTGTCTATCTATCTCTTTTCCATAAATATTCCCATTGTTCCAAATCAATGTTTTCCAAGGGCACGCGACCCAGGTCCCTGTGCGCACTGACCGTTGGGATGAGGTGCAGCATGGCGTCTCCGGTCAGTGACCCCACGGCCAGGCTGACGAAGAACTGGATGACGTACTGGTAGGTGCTGATGCAGGCGGTGCAGAGAAGGACCACAATGCCAAAGAGCGCGCACAAGCAGATCACCAAGGTGGCCAAAGAGCCGTAGAGGTACTCTGCAGGGAAGAAGGGTGGGTCAGTGCA